>NW_027069661.1:790761-897762 GCF_002906115.3 Quercus suber
CCCAAAAAAAAAAAAAAAAAAACAAGAAACTGAACTAAGTGAATTTCTAGTAATTAACAATGCATATCACAAACAACATAGCATTCAAACCATATTGTCAGTTTTTGGCTAAGACAAGCTTTTGGTGTTTAGTTGAGCTTCACGTCTATCCAAAGTCATTTCATATGTCTTATCAGAAAGTAAATGAACTATTTTAATTGCCTTATATGTTCTACTTAACTAGTGATAATTCCAATTGAGTACTTCAAAATTTATTAGCAGGTTGGGTTTGCTGACAAAATTCACATACAAATTCAGATGGGGTACTGACCCTAATGCATTTTACACTTATGCTGTCTCGTATAGTGTCTGGTATGTGGGGGAGGCGGTACTGCATCTCCTTGGTGAGGCTCCTCGCATTGCTGCAAAGATGGAGTTACAACCAAACAATGGATTACATGAATTCCAATACCAACCATAACAGCAGTCGCGAAATTATTCATTACATTAAATGACTTGTCATGCGGTGGGGCCAGCCTTATGTCCTGCTTTGTGACCACCTGTCCCACAAGGAGGAGCTTTTGTTGTGCGTTTAGGTCAACCTTGTGGGGGTGAGTGTAACCCAACTACCTGCTCATTCTTGACATGCACATCTGGCTGTTTTGCTTGACTCCCAGCAATTGAAGATCCTACAACTGCAGGGGAGGATGGTGTAGCAGATGAAATGTGAGTGAGGCCCGTAGTCATGGGATCTGTATGCAGTCCAGGAGTGGGCATGAATGACATGGAGTGACTATGGGGTGGTACATGGTCTATATGACCAATGTGTTTTGAGGAGTTAGAATTTACACTTCAGCCTCATCATAATATGCCTTAGAAATCACCTTTTTGAGTGGCTTTCATCAAGCATCATTCCTTAACCACAAACCTGGACTTTGTAATCAGCAATTTAAAAAATAATAATAATGGAATCACCTCTTGGCTGCATTAATTACAGAATGAGGGTACTTCCCTAGTTGCAGGTTGATCATCTAATATCTCCAATGCTAAGAACCTAGGAGTCATTTTCCTTTTAGTAAATGATGATGTACAACCAAAGAGAGGCATGTGAAGATTTTTCCTTCTCAATTTCGGTCACTACAGCTTATAAAGCTAAACCAAGTGCTTATTATTTCCAAAAAATCATAGGTTTTGGCATACGAACAAACAGGTGGATAGGCAAAGAGTAGTATGTTAACATGTAGATCCAAAAAGCAATTTGCGTTTTCCCTATTCTTCAATTTATATTATTCCATCAATCCCCATTCTTATGGCAAAGGAATCATCCACCCCTAGGTTACAAAATACCACTCTTCTCGCCACTACCCAGATAGGATATTGTCTAACAACCTTCATTACTAGAAATTCACTTAGTTCAGTTTCTTGTTTTTTTTTTTTTTTTTTTTGGGTGCTAAAATGTTTAGTTTACCCCCCTTTTTCTTAGTTTCTGTATGAACTTCTAAAGTATATTTGATATCTACATTATATACTATGTGCATCTTGAATTTTTTGTAAATATGCAATAACAGTTTGTCATGATTTCTGTGTACATTTGCAATCTCCTGTCACTACTTTGATGCTCTGGTTGCATTTGCACATGGAATTTGGGGTGGTTAAAGTTGTAGAAATGATAAAAAATATGATGAGTAATTTGGTTTGTTTGTGGATACAATAAAAGGAGATTGCTATGAGTATGATGAATGATATGTATTAGTTTAGATCAAATAATACAAAACACCTATATTGCTATTCAAAGGTTGGCACCGGCTAATACAAGATCTTGTTGGGAGAGAGGGCCCATTCTTAGAAACTGTTTGTGTTCCTTTTGCTGGGATTTGGATCTTGTTGTGGCCAATTGTGGTTCTTCTGGCAACTTTGGTTGGTACATTATCCAGTTTGGGCTTCGGTTGTTATGCGGCAGTTGTTGCATATCAGGCGTGAATTTGATTATCATATACTTGTAGATGACTTTTTGCTCATGCTTTATTTCAGTGTGTGCGCACATGCACGTTTGTGTGATATTCTATTTATTTTTCTGTGAGCTTATTTTCTGTTTGTAAATTTTAGGAAAATTCGACTAAGAGAGGACTGCTCTATGTAATTGCTTCTTTGTCTATATTTGATGAGTACACCAACGATTTGCTTTACCTGCAAGAAGGTTCCTGCTTCCCCAGGTATGCCAACTTTTGTAGTACAAAATTAAATAGTTAAACACACACACACACACACACAGAGTTTTAGATGGAATACATCCATGTCTATTTGTGCTTGTGTAATGTATGGTATAGTCCTTGAGAACTGCATGATAGCCTCTTTCCATTTGGGCAGCCAGACCTAGATATTGTGAGCAGATTAGTTCAAGTTCTTCACTGCTTCCTGTGAAGGGACTGCATGAACAAGTTGAAGCTATTCGTACCAATGAACCATTGATAAGGACTCCTAGCATAAAGAATACACTGAAGGCTGCACTGGTAAGGCATAAATATTATGAATGTCATTCATGTTTCAGGCACAGGAGCAGTATTCCTTTTAGGGAAAGATGTGTCTTTGAATTCATTTTAAATTACTCTCCACTTTTCTGCCTAATTTTGATGATTGAATATTTGTCAACTATGCTTCTTGAGAAAATAGTTGTATAATACAATCAGCTTATGTGACTGACTGTTATATGATAAAATAGTATAAGTTCTCACATAACTGCCTTTCTTACTGCTTTTCTTTTTTATTTTTAAGAGTATCCTTTCTTGCTACTGCCTTTTTCCTACTTTATTTTTCATTCTTTAACTTTCCAATCCTAAATTTTTTCTAATTACACCCCCTCTTCTTTTTATCTTAAGGTGCCCTCCTTGGTCTATCAACCAAACATTTTTGCATGAAAAAACATGCCTTTAGAGCTCACATCATTGACAGATTATTAAAATTAAAAAAAAAGAAAAAAAAAAGAAAAAAGAAAAGATCTGTGTCAATGGGAACAAAATCCAGACTATTAGCTATGTTGTCAATTTTACTAGATTTTGTTCTAAATTTTTTTTTGGTTTCTATCTTTTTCCATTACATTTGTGCTAGATATGGGATAGTTTCTTTCAAGCATGTGAGGATATTGGGAAGGAGCTTCTTAGAGATGGTGCCATTGGACTTCAGGATCTTGATGCATGGAGACACTCAAAGAACAAGATAGTTAACATTGGAATTCCTGCATATGCATTTCTTGACTGCTTTCTCCGTTCTATCAAGAGTGGCTCCATTGGTTTTCTCATGCGTAAGAGTTTTCTTACTAATGCTTCTTACCATGTATGGTTGTCTTTGGCATTGTGCACTATTTTGATAATTGGCAATTTTGGTTTAATTTGTTTTCTCCATTTTGTTGTAAGGGAAATTAAAGTTTGGTGATCACCTAAAATTGCCTCCACTAAATTCTCGTTCTTTGTATCATTGTTTTTCTCTCTTTATATTTTTTTTTTCCTCCTTTCTTCCTGATTATCACGCAATATTACACATTAGGTCACCAAGAAAATGCCAATAATTTTGTCAATTGTCTGTGAATGTCTTACAATATAGGGTATTTATATCATGAAGGGACATATATCTTACAGTTTCTTGATATTCCAGGTGACCATATAGACATAACCAGTGTTAATAGACCAGAAGGAAGGGCATTCGACTGGCTCTATGAGCCAATGTGTATCATAAAAGACCAAATCAGGAGTCTAAATTTACAAGAAACTGAGGAGTTGTATTTTTACAAACACTGTCTGTATGGTGGTGGTGCGGCGAGAATTGAATCATGGCAGAATGGAGACATTCCATTTCATGATGAAAATAAAAGAGCTCAGCTGGAGGGTATAAGTAGAAGGTATGATATAAGTGTCAATCATGTTCTTGTAAGTGCTTAAGTTCTTCATAGCTGAAGTCGTTGACAGATTTATAACAGTGCATTATGCATTAATTATCATTATGCAAAACTACTTCTTGATTGCTGTTTGTCACAGATGTGTAGATCTAATATTTTAGTGCACAAGTTAGGTGCATTTGGTTTTCCTTCCCATGCATGCTTTGTAATTGTTTCTAACCCGATTAAAATGTTACAATCAGGTTACAAGGGTTTTGTTTGACATTGTCAAGGCTGCCAACATCAAGGCATCGGTTCTTTGAAGTTGTGAAAGCTATTGAGCACGAAGGAAAGAACTCTATTGGCATTGAGAGTGAATATGAGACTGGAGCAGCTCCATAGGTGTTCTCTCTATCTTTCACATGTTAGACATGACATGAATGGACTTTGTCTCTTTGCATTGCTGACAGTCTTGATATGATATTCTAATCATCATAGGCTGCCATGGAATAGCTAGTCTTTAGTATTATGTCTTTGGGAAGCTCATAACTAAGTGTTATTGGTCAATATAACCAAGTGTTTGAATTTAATTAAAGAACCTAATATACTGGCTACTGAGCAGGTACAGATACACCATCAGAGGTACCAGATCAAATACTGTTATGCACTGGTTATACTGGGATTTTTTTTACTGTTTCTACTGGTATCTTCATCTACTTTAGTTATATTATATGTGCTCAGTGCTCCATTTGTGAAGATAGGGAACAAATTAGCAAACATCTTAACTAAAGGAGTTTTTCATACTATTTGAAGTAAGCTAGGCAATGTGCAATGTTTTCCCATTAACTTGGGGGAAGTTTTTTTTTTTTTAGGTAAATGCAATAACTTGGGGGGCAGGTTTTGGAATACACAATTTAGACTAAATGTCTATTTTTGTTAATTTCGTCACTTGTGAAGTCATATTTGTAATTTAGATATGAGTATTTAAGAGCAATAAAACAGGTGTTAGAGTGAATTAGAAAATTTAGATATTAAGTATTTAACAGAAATAAAACAGGTGTTAGGGTGAATTAGTAAACCTAACTCAGGCCAAATTCCAAATTCAACAGTTTTTGGCCCAGTTGTGATAGTGCTTTTTCTGTGGTAAGCTGAATTTGAGATAGTTACAAAAAGGAGAGGTGATAGGCTGAAGTCTTCTAGCAAGCTTGTGTCTAGAGAAATTCTATAAAGGTCTTTGTCTCCATATAGGAATGCAGCTTGAATTGATACATGCTGGTATCCATAACTTAAAAAAAATTTCAAACTTATAGATCCAATAGTTTGTACTTAATTGAAGCACCCACTTAGAACAGCATATAAAACCCCCCACATACACATGTAGTAGCTGGAACTTGAAATGAAAGGTTACACTGAATTCAATAAAATGCAACCTTATACCATAAAATTACAAGAAAAAAAGGGCACTGTAATGTTCAATATTAATATGGAAGTGACTATTCAAAGGTTGTATTAATATCATGAATTGACACTTGCAAGATATAAAGAGGCATCTACAAGCTTATAAATACATCCAAAACTTGGTCACTCAAAGGTGAAATCTCTAATTAGCTATTACCTTTCCAAACACTCACATTAGTATGATTGGAACTTCAGTACAAAGGAAACCATAGCAGGTAATACTAAAAAGAAACATCTAATGTAACATGCCATGAAGCAGTCCTAAACTTCTATATCATCTTCCTTTTCCTCACGTTATATTTTTTGTTGTTGTTTTCCCAGACTCCCAAGATTCTACACCAATTGAGACTACCTAATCACACAAAACCTCTTGTGACACTACCTGTATCAGATTGGATGGACTCTATCCTCCAATTTTTCTCAACACTAATCTTTTGCCTCCTTGCCCTGCTAATCTTATGTGTCTTTCTTTATCACATAAAGAGACCAACTACCTCTAAGATAAAGACCTGTAGCATCCCTCAAGCAGGAGGCACTTGGCCTATTATTGGCCATCTGCACCTCTTAGGTGGCCGACAACTAACCCACAAAACACTTGGTACCATGGCTGACAAGTATGGACCAATTTTTACTATAAAGCTTGGGATGCCTTTGAGCAAAACATTAACTCAGATGAATGTATTGCCTGTGCAATATTCAAAGACACTCTTGATATTATCAGAAAACTGGATGGCCTTTAGAATTGCTGTGGCTTCAATGTCCTTTTTGCTATTTTTTATTTGGTAGGTAATTTTCTTTGAACTCATAAGCCCCTTTTTATTCTTAAATTAGGCTACCATAATTTCACCTTTGCTGTATGAGCTCAATCCTGACACCTGCTCCAGTTAAATTTGTTAAAGAGTATGATCTCCATTTATCTAATTCATGCTATCCAGTAGTGACTTCCAAATTGTTCCTGGCTCAAGGTCGGAGGTCCCACAATTTCCTGTTGGTGTGCAAAATTTATGTGAACAATTCACATTTTATGTGGTCTAACCTTGCTACCATGTTTATGGTTCCAGAGTGTCCATTCTCCATATCATCCTTGCCTAGACTCTTGAATGACTAATTCTATAGTTTTAATTTGAAACTTATTCTAGAATTCTACTAAACTGTAATTAAGAAAATGAAAAATCCTATGGCGTGTGTGTAGTGTTGTCAAAGGCGAGCTAGGCGCTCACATTGTTCTAGTGCCTGGGCTAGGCACCACAAAGGCACCTCTGAAGCCTCAAGGTGAGGTTCCTTTATTGAGAAGATGGGGATCAAAGAGTTCGAAGTTGTGTTCAAATAAAAAAGATGATATATTTCAAATATAAATTGTTGTCCAAGATCTGCTATCTTGTTTCTTTTTTCCCCTTAGTTATTGTGAAGGTAGAAATGTATGAAGTACATAGAGACCATCACTTTACTGAAAAATTACAGAAATAAAGAATGTGAAGCCCTGTAGGTGAAGTTTTCTTTGGTTAATGTTAAGAGTTATTTCTGGTTGCTTCCCCCATATTTTCTTGTGGTAAAATTTATTAAAAAAATGTTTGCTTGTTACTTGTGTTGCAGCTGAGGCCAAAGAAGAAGATCAAGTACAGTGCTGATCTTGAGGAAGAAGTGCTATCCATTGTTGTGGGCCATTAAATGTTTTTGAACCATGGTAGCATTAAAGAGTTTGCTAGTAGACCAGAAATCAGACATGTAGCTTTGAACTCAATATATAGCTTATAAAATAATTATACTTCTGTGGGTTTCTCCATGTAAACTAGTGAAAGTGTATCAAACTATGCTTTGCTTTAACATTATTCGGTGACTATTCCTTTGCTGTCATTGTAACTTGCCAGGAATTTAAAAAGCTAGTGGTGTCTTTCTGTTTCAAGTACGCTTGTTTATTATGCTTAATCTAGATTAGGATTTTTTTTCAATTTGTCTAGTGGAGACTATCCAAGTGAAGTTCAGAATTAATTTTCTTGAATCTAATGGTATCCAAAAATTCTCTTCATTTGTCTTGAAGTGGGTAGAATTCACTCCATGGTTAGATTCAGTTTTCCTGTTACTCAAGAGAATACTAGCAGGTGTATCACAGAAGGGCCTGATGGCTTTAGGAAAAAAAAAAAATAACATAACATAACTCGAGTTCACAGAACTCGATTTCTGTAGAGTTAGAACTCGACTCCTAGTAACTTGAGTTCTACATTTAGTACTTTTCAGGTAGAGAGCCCAGAAAAAAACAGAGTTGTACTCGAGGGCTAGAACCTCGAATTCTACACAGTACTTGAGGACTAGAAACTCGAGTGTTACTTCTTCTTTTTTTTTTTTTTTTTTAATTTTTTTTTTCAATCCTGCAGAAACACATTTTGATTACAAGGCCATAATGACAAGACTTCTACTGGATCTTGCTTCATGACTACACATTCCCTCCACAGTATAGCAATCTCACTTCTTGATTACACATTCCCTTTAAGTTCATCACTTTAAAGTTGACTCATGTTATACAGCTTGCCCTACCCTTTCGTAGTAATATGTTATATCATTAGGCAAGTTCTTTTAGTATCAAAGCTCTAGGATCTCAGACTTCACAACATATGAAATGCAGTCACCTAGAGTACTTGGCACAGAGTACTTTGCCTCAAGTTAATAATGTTTGAAAATAATGTAGGAAAGACTATCAAACAATGACAAACATACAAGCAATATCCAACTAATGTCAATCCTTCATAATATAAACTTCTCCTTTAGTTTCCAACAGGTTAAAATATTATGATTAAGTAAAAAATTAAACTTCTATTTTGATGATAAATCACAACCCCATACCATGTTTTAGAGGGGGAAAAGAATGGAAATAATTAACAACTAATTGAAAGACAAAATTAAACATTCATAATATCACAATCTAGAAACAAGTACATTGGATATAGAATACTTCGATTACAAGTGCATTCAGTGATAAACAAAATAATAATTGTGCCGATACAACCCAATAGTAAGTTCGAATACACATTAAAGAGAACCACAATTTACATCTACAATGCCATTTCGAAATCAAGTATCTGCATGCCTGACAAAAATTGAAATATTGTCGTTAGATACCAAAAGCCAAAACAAAGGTATTAATCTACGCAACTTGGCTAATTGATACAATCATGGCATTTTATATAAAAGCATCACTTACTTAATTTAGGTCACTACTGCTTGTCGAAGCCCCATGGGAAAGCGGACATCTTCTACGGTTACGCCCATGTTGATGACACAGTCCACAACTTTGCTTTTGTTGAATCTCCCTCAAGTTAGAATCTGGCCTCCGGCTTGCTGGTTCTCGCCGGACCCCATCCATCCCATTCCGTATTCTAGACTTCACAGGTCGACCTTTGTTCTGCAACAGGTCTAGGTTAGGCACCCACTTTGGATCGTCCACATCCCTCCACAATGACTCTGACTTTGGCACCACAAATGCATGTGAGTAGGTGCGAATGACATTCTCCAAACTATAACATGGGTCAATATATGTAGTCGCATCTTGCCCCAAGTATTGAAGAACTGTAATTGCATGTGAACAAGGGATTTTTTGATTTTGCCACTTTCCACAACCACATGTTCTGGCCACTATGTTTATTTCATGACTATGGTGTCCCCCTCCAAAGCTATAGATGTTGTATGCGGTCTCCACTTGATATATACCATGGACATTATTAAACGCCCTTACTTGGTGTGTTTTTGATTTTTTCAGATTCGCATCATAGATTTTTAAAGCATATTTACTCCACACCTTGCCCTCCGAGAGATCATGAGTAATTTTTTTGTGTCGATCATGGAAATACGCGACAAGTTTACTCCAAGTGAATTCAACCATTGCAGCAATGGGCAGGCCATGGGCACCTTTGAGTACTCCATTGAAGCACTCCGAGACATTGGTTGTCATAGCCCCATAACGGTATCCACCATCATGTAGCTGGGTCCACATGTCTAGATTATCTTTCATTAGATATGTGTATGGCATGATAGATGAGTCGGGTTCACTTTCCTATCACCCGGTTCTTAGTTTCTTCCTAAGGGCCTCGATCTCGACTTCCTTGATAGCTTACATGTACAACTCAAAATTAGCTTCCTGAGTAGCATGCCCCACTTTCAAGGCCAATGACTTTAAAGTGGCGTCCTAAAAATGCTTGTTGAAGTTGTTAGCAACATGTCAAAGGCAATATCTATGAAATACTCGTACTCGTCCATCATCATCTCTAGGCCAATTTGCAATTGCGTTTTGAATACCCTTATGTCTATCAGAAATTACGCAGATGTCCCTATCTGCTATCACATCCCCCAGTGAATTCCTGAGGCATCTTAAAAACCACCCCCAACTAGGCCCTGACTCTTTGTCCACAACGGCAAAGGCGAGAGGCAAAACCTTGTTATTGGCATCGGTGGCCATTACAGTCAACAACACCCCTCGATATTTACCATACAAATGGATCCCATCAATACTAATCACTAGCTTACAATGTTTGAATCCTTCAATGCATGGAGCGAAAGCCAAAATACATAGCGCAAATATTGTATCACCAAACTAGTCCCTGAGTATGGTGTGATACTAGTACCGAGTGCCAGTTTCTTGATCCAAGTATGCCAACAATAACTTTCTCAACCTTTGGTGAGACTTTTCCCTCCCCGAATATCTTTGCAATAGCATTTTTTTTTGCGTCCTATATCTTATAGTAAGAAAACTTATGCTCATAATACTTTGCTTTAATGAAATCTCTAAGGTGATCAATTGTTGCCATGTAATTTTCTTGCAACAATGGAACAAATTCTGCTACAAGAAAATTACAATCTATCATTCTACCATCAAGGGCTATGCCAAGGGGTATATAACTATGAGGACCCCTATAAGATGTGACCATCCATAATCCATGTTTAGGCTTCACGACTGCCCCAACGTACCACTTGCATGACCCATCCATGCATTTCACAAACAATCTACTTTTGGTCGACCTACTAGTCATAAAGTTTCTGTTATGTTTTGCAACTTAAATTGTTAATGCACGTTTCACTGCCTTTTTATTTGCAAAAATCAACCCTTTCACAAAATTCATGTCCGCATTCCAAGAAGAAACAAATGCTTGCTGAACAACTTCAGAATCATCCATATTTTTCCAAGTATTTGCATAAAATGATGAGAGAGGAGGTTCATAAAACGGGGTCGTATTTGTAACATGCTGAACTCTAACAGTAGCGTCCGCATCATCTTCATCACATTTAGCCATATCATCAACATGAGGATTGGGAGTAATTTCATGGTCATCAACACCCCTGTCAAAGTTGCCTCGCTCAATCCTCTCTTCGTACTCATCTCCATCGTCAAGATCTTCCCCAAAATAGTCTTCATCCTCATCTTCAACTACTGGTAGTGTAGAGGATTAACCTCGATGTGTACAAAATTGATCTTTATATCTATTGCCAGGTTCGCTCTCAATTGTTGTTGGTGTCTCTTGAAAAAGGGGTGTATAGCCTCCCAATGTGGTGCATCGATCATCTAGGACTGCAAACTGTAGAGATGTAGCTGTTTGTACAATTTCCTCTACACCGACTTTCACACGCGGCTCCAAAGTGACGTACGACTCAAAATTTGCTAATTGTTCCTATTTCTGCATCTTGCTAAACATGATCTTCACATGTTTGTCTTTTGTTATCACCATATATCTATAATTAATGCATTCATTGAGGATTTCATGTGGAGAATGGAAAGTAATATGTATGTCATGCAAAGTAGGGTTCACTTGCAGCTCTTCCATAATTTTTATTTTCAAATCATTCAGGGTCTTTAGCTTACGGCGTATCATCATATAGTAGCACTGGATACCCAAACCTTGAAATGGGAATTCGTCATAAGGGTTAGCATTGCTAAGGGGTCCACCGTAGTATATATTTATATGGATCATTATCAACCTATAGATCATCAAGTGCAATTGTGTTAGTGACAAATTTATAACTCTCAATCAACATCAATCAGAAAACTTTGCGTATGAAATGCCAACAATACTAACCTCAACCAAATTTGCATATACTCACCGTAGGTCACATACAAAAATAGTCATTACCAATTTCATATTCTTTTAAAATTCCAAATCATTCTAGGGGCATGACTTTTAAAACCCATTCAAATAAGTTATGATGAACAAAAATATTATACTAACCAGTTATCCATTGAAATCTCTGTTACAAATCTTAAACAAATATATCTTGAAATAATTGATGGTAAAAAAACTACAAATACTATCTTAGGTATCAAACTCATAATCCATTTCATACCCATGATAAAGACCTAAAAGTACTAAATATTCCTAACAATTGATCACAATATTTAGTACTAAATATTCCCAATAATTAATCACAATATTAATTTTTTTTAAAACCCAGCATATTATATTAATTACAATATTTACACTAACAAAAAAAATATATTCCCAATATGTTGTAATAACATAATTAATCACAATATTTGGTACTAAATATTCCCAATAATTAATCACAATATTAATTTTTTTTAAAAACTTAGCAATAATTTAATCACAATATTTACACTAACAAAAAAAAAAAAAAAAATTCCCAATATGTTGTAATAACATTAATCACAATATTTAGTACTAAATATTCCCAATAATTAATCATAATATTAATTTTTTTAAAAAAAACTAGCAAATAATCACAATATACTAACAAATAAATTAATCACAATATACTAATAAATTAATTAATCACAATATACTAACAAATAAATTAATCACTACTAACAAATAAATTAATCACAATATTTACACTAACAAAAAAAAAAAATTTCCTAATTTGTTCTAATTTTTTCTCTAAAAAAAAACCTAGCAAATAATCACAATATTAACTAACAAAAAATATTCCCAATATTGTAAAAACATTACCTGTGAGATGAGTGTTGTTAAGGTGAGTGTTGTGTGAGAGCTGAGGAAAGTTGTGAGTGAGTGAAGTGAGGGTCTAAGAGCTGAAGAGAGGGTGTGAGAGCTGAAGAGACTGAATGAGATGAGTAAGGAGGAAAACAGGTCCCAGCTGGGACCCACATGCCACACGTGGAGGGCTGGAGACCATTCATGAAAATCGAGTCCAGTAGACTTGATTTCAATTCGAGTTATCCATGTGACCAAAAAGAGAGCGTGAAAAGCACTGTGGGACCAGACTAGAAACTCCAGTCCAGTAAACTCGATTTCTTTGAAAAAAAAACCGAGTCCAACAGACTCAATTTCTATGAACAAAAACTGAGTCTATTAGACTCGATTTCCAAGCTTACGTGGACAGATCCTTCAACTCAGCTGGTGGCGCAATTGGGAAATTGAGTATGATGTACTCGATTTATAACCCAAAATCGACAGTAAAACACTCAATTTGTTAGATACCAAAATAGTTTCAAACCTTGGTTAACTAATAAAATTGTTTGGTTTTTATAGTTATTTTCAAAAAAAAATCCTCCTATGCGCCACATAAATAATTTTATTTAGTAAGATGACAGCCGTGATTAATTGAAAACGATTTTAAAAAATTAAGGGCCAAATAGGGTCCCAAAAAATTGAAAGCCAAAGTAAAAAATGACAAAAAATAGAAGAACCAAAAAGATGAGAGCATGATATAAATACCACATTTCAGCCGCCTCCTTCCCCAATTTTTTTATGCTCTCTCAACACACCATGAGATAACTGATCAGTAGCTTAGAGTTAGTTCAAGGAAACTGCCCTCAAACCGAACCGAACCGATTCTTTATTTCTATCTGTCTCTTTCTCAATTCTCAAACTCTGTCGTTTCGTTCTGATTTCCGCTGCTGAATTTTTTGCTGGATCTTCAGGAAAATGGGTACGCTTCTTCGTTCTTCGCACACTTGTTTTCGTTCTTATTGTTATTCTACGCTTACTGCTGCTACTACTACTAGTATTGCTAGTGCTAAAAAAAACCCGAATCACAATCAGAATCAAAATCAATTCTTGAAACCTGTTAGAGATCAGTGCAAATCTAGAAGCTTTAGGAATGTTGATGATGCCTTAGACCTGTTTGATAAAATGCTTCACACGCGCCCTTTGCCTTCCATTGCCGATTTTAATCACGTTTTGGGTGGCATTGCAAGAATGAAGCATTACCCTGTAGTCATTACTCTATTTAAACAATTCGAATCATTCGGAATCTCTCCCGATGTTTATACTCTTAATATTTTGATTAACTGTTTCTGCCATTGGAACCGTCTAGGTTTTGGGTTTTCTGTCTTGGCAACAATTTTGAAACTTGGTTATCACCCAGACTCTGTTACTCTAAACACCCTTGTGAAGGGTCTCTGTCTTCAAGGTAACATTGCTGGAGCTGTGAAGTTGGTAGAAGATATGGAGAAGAAAGGGTATCAACCTGATGCATTTACTTGTGGAACGATACTAAATGCTCTGTGTAAAATTGGTAAGGCTGATATGGCTCTTGGGTTGCTCAGGAAATTGGAAGAAGGAGATTTTGAGCTTAATCTGACAGCGTATAACACAATCATTGACAGTTTATGTAAGGATAGGTTGGTAACTGAGGCCTTGAACTTTTTAACTGAAATAATGAGTAAAGGCATTCGGCCAAACCTTGTCACTTACAATTCCTTAATTCAAGGCCTATGCAATTTAAGCCGGTGGAGAGAGGCTACTACTTTGTTGAACGAGATGGCACAGAGGAAGATCGTGCCAGGTGTGTGGACCTTCAACATATTGGTGGACGCATTTTGCAAAGAGGGGATGTTGATAGAGGCAAAAAAAGTTTTTGATAAGATGATTCAAAGAGGTATTGAGCCTGACGTAGTCTCTTATAGTTCTTTAATTGATGGATACTGTTTGCAAAATAAATTGAAGGATGCCATCAAAGTATTGAACATGATGGTTGAGAGGGGTTGTTCACCTGATGTTGTTAGCTATAGCACATTGATTAATGGATTTTGTAAAAATAAAAGAATTGATGAGGCAATGAATCTCTTTAATGAAATGTCCAACAAGGGAGTAACTCCTAATGTTGTGACTTACAACACTCTTATAGGTGGGTTTTGTCGAGTGGAGAGACACAAGGCTGCTCTAGAGCTATTCCATAAAATGCAGGCTTGTGGCCAACTTCCAGATCCCCAAACTTATGCTGTCTTGTTGGACGGCCTGTGTAAGAATGGACTAGTTGTTGAGGCAATAAAAGTGTTTCTTGAGATGGAAGACAAAATGTTGGGCAATTATATTGTGATTTACAACATTTTGATTGACGGTTTGTGTAATGTTGGGAATCTTAAAGTTGCTAGAGAACTCTTTTATAGTCTACCTGTAAAAGGATTGCAACCCAATATTCGAACTTACACCATAATGCTCAAAGGGCTTTGCAAAGAGGGATTGCTAGAAGAAGCAAGTGAGATATTTGAGAAAATGGATGGGAGCGGTTGTTCACCTGACGATCGCACATATAACACAATAATCCAAGGGTTATTGCAACATAATGAGACATCAAAGGCAATTAAATATCTTGAAATAATGGTTGACAAGGGTTTTTCAGCAAATGCGACAGTTGCAAGCATGTTTTTTGACCTGCTATCATCTAATCAAGTAGATAAGAACATTCAAGAATTTCTCCAGAAGCTTGTGTGAAGGTTTTTTAGTTTCTCAACATCAAGGACAAGTTTCATATTTTATCCATCACATGTCAATCTTTAAAAGATGTGTGTATCATTTCAGGTAAATTTTATAGTTTCTAAAGATGATTTTCTATTTCATTTATGTATGCATGATTGTTTGTACATTTAACTGTTCCATCTTTTGTTGTGATTTCATTGTGCACTTTTGTTGTTGCTTGGAAGTTGGACCTATTTTCCTGGACAGTTGTTTCAAATTTTTTTCTTATTTAAGTTTAATGCTAAATATTGTTGCTCTAAAATATGGCATTTTTTGTGTGGTTATACGTCCCTTAGCCAGTGGAATTAATGATAATAAATGTTCCCTCCAATGAAATTAAGTTTTGGAGTTGCATTTATGCAAACTGAGTCCCCCCTCCCCCTTCCCTTTTTTCCCCCTCTTATAAGCCTTGTGGTGCTTTTGTGCAGTGGACTCGAGTCAAATTTTGTTAGTCTAGCTTGGTTGGTTTATCAACTCATGGAGTTAGCTGATAATTTTGTATGTGCTTCTCCTTGTGTCTAAGAGAGAAGCAACTTAGGTTGTAGTGCAATACAAAATTAACTTCATGGTATAATCATTTTGACATTTACGATTTAAAGTAAATAAATTGAGTTGGAAACTCCCAACTTGTGATCATATAGTTGAAGAATAGTTCATTTGTTAGTGATTGATTACATTTCATGGACACAAAGAGCTGATTCTTTTGAAGCTTTTGTAATTTCATTTTGTTGTATGTAGATTGTGATTTCCTAGCCTAACTTAGGTTAGGTTCTTAGTGATGTCATGTTTGGTCAAGTATAAGATAGATAATCCCATAGGTCTTGTGAAATATACAACAAGGTTTATAAAAGTTGTGTTGTAGGTTACTGCAAAATCATTATAATGAGATAATTATTATGTATGAGTGTTTTCTTGTTAGGTTGATTTGGTCTTTGACTTGTGATTTTGGGAATTCAACTTGAGATAAAAGATGGGGTTCTCTTTCACCAAGCTTTTCAGCTGGCCTTTTGCCAAGGAGATGCGTATTCTAATGGTGGGTCTTCATGCAGTGGGCAAGACTACCATTTTGTACAAGCTGAAGTTGGGAGAGATTACGACCACCCTTCCTACCATTGGTATTCTTTTGCCATATTGTTAACATTGTTCTATTATATAATGTGTTGCTTGTTTGTAGCTATAAGTAGTTGGATTTTACAGATTCTTTTGTTGCTTAGAATTTTGCAGGTGACACTGATTTTCATAATAATTAATATGATTAAAAAATATTTTTAACTTTTCTCTAGCTAAAATAGCAAGACAAATGCTCAGGTTAACTTTCCTTCAAAACATTTTTTTTTTTTTTTGGGATTTTTAACAGAACAAGATTCTCTCAAATTATTTGAGTTGGATGAGTTTGTCATTAATCCAGGCTCAAGTCGTTGCCCTTAAGTAAATCATTCGGAACTTCATTTATGGCGAAGGCATATCTTCTAGGAATGACTTGGTTTGGGTGTCATTGAAGTTTCCAAGTAGAAGCAATTGAAGATTTGGCTCTAAAAATAAACTTAACTATCGTTGGGTACATCAGGGTAGATCCTCATAAGGAATTATTGGATGAGAGAGCCATGAAGGAGAACTTTAGTCTCTACGGAGTTTGAAAGGAACTCAACCCAAAACTCAAACTGACTTGATGAATGAAGGCAGGACTGGAAAATTGGGTTCCTGACCAAGAGTGCTGAACAACACTTTTGTCCCGGATATCAGTGCCGAACGACACTAATGACAATTCGACACAAAAGGTCTGACCTAAAGTGCTCTGTGCCGATCAGCCTATCTTGTTCTGTTAAGCTCTGTATTCCTACAACACCTCCTTGATAGTTGCTAATATGTGTTGGCAAGTTGGGAACACTGTTTTGATGGCTGGAATTGGGTTCTCATGTATAGGGATAATTTGGTCCATTTGGGAAGTTAGTTAGGATAAATAGTTGCATGGTTATTTAGCATATGCAAGGGATTAGTTTTTCAACATATAGAACAGCTTGTATGAAGGCTTTTAGTCTTTCAACATCAGGTACTCGGTTTCATAATTTAATGCTTTACTAGTCAATCTATAAGGAGTTTCTTTTCATGTATATTAGTAGTGAAGATGTGGAAAACCTCAATTGGTTCTTTAAATTTGTGAGAGACCAATGCAGATCTCAAAGCTTTAGGAATGTTGGTAGTGCCTTAGGGTTGTTTGATCAATCGGTTCACATGTGCCTTTTTCCTTCCGTTTTGGATTTTAATCCCATGTTGTATACCTGTTGGCATGGCAATTAAAGTTTTCTATCTGAGGAAATGAAATAGTAATATAGATATACTACTTAAACACATTGTATCACTTTATTTCACTATGAATGCTGTGCTACCGAGATACTTAAATCAACAAAGATGGTAATGGTCATCAATTCTTAGGTGGATTTATGCTACATCTAGTTGCATGCATTCACTACTAGGTCTGGATTAGGAATGGCAACGGGTCGGGTTCGGGCCGGATTTTTGCATACCCAGACCCGACCTGCGAGCCAAGACCTGCAACTTGGACCCGACCTGATTATTAATCGGGTTTTTTTCCTGGGGCCCAGACCCGCCCCGCCGGGCTCCGCAGGCCCCGTGGGCCCCGTTTAGCCGTTGGGCCCAAATCTGGCCCAACCAATTTTTTTTTTTGTATTTTAAGCCCATTAAGATTTTTTTGCCAGATTTTTGCCAAATTCAAGCCCATTCAAGGCATTATTGGGCAGCCCATTCAAACCCATTAAGATTTTTGGCATTTTGGCCACGTTATCCAAATCATATGCAGCCAAATCAATCCAAATCATAGATTAATCATAAATCAATAAATCATAACTAAAATCACCAGCTAAACATAAAAATAAAATAAATCCAACAAGTCCAAGAACTAAGTATCACAAGTCCAACAAGTTCAAGAAATTAAAAAGTTACAAAACAAATCCCACAAGTCTAAGAAATTAAAAAGGCTAAGAAATTACAAAATGTCTTATCCTCCACAAACCAACAAATTAAAAAGGCTAAGAAATTATAAAAGGTTAAAAAGGCTTAGAATAATTACAAACCAACAAATTAATCCAACAAATCTAAGAAATTAAAAAGGCTACTAAATTAATACAAAATATCTAATCGTCCACAATTGTGACACAACTCCCATCCTCTTCATTAGGCTATCAAGAATTGATTGAAGTGTACGACCTCCACATAGTTGAAGAACCTACAACAACAATGAATTAAAAAATGGAATAAACTTCATCAAATTGTAACTAGCAAATAAACATAGTTGAGACTTGAATCAGGTGAAAGATATGTGTACAAAAATTCACTACTCTATTTCACACTTGGTTTCACTGATTCACTACCATAAATGTTAAAACATGCAAAAGCATTAATATTGAACTAATAAAAAAAATAACATATTAAGCCTACAAAATTATAAACCAAACTGAAACATCAAAGAAGACCCAAAAAAGAAACTTCAACATAGTCCTTAACTGAACCCCAGGATAACAAGAATCAATCTTAAATTTACTCAACACAGAAAAAGCAAGCAAACTCAAACCAGAAAGGGAAATTTTTTTTTACGAAAACACTGTTAATTACAGAGTTACCCTAACACATAGTATATAACGAAAATGCTAACACATTAACCCCAAACAGACATGCAAGCAAGAACATTAATAATATCGTACATTCACAACAACATATTACCTTAAAAAGCTAAAACAAACGGCTTTTCATAGCCCAAGTCTCGGAGATTCCACAGTAAACTCTGCAAGCAAAACCCAAAACAGAGCAAATAAGCGCAGATCGAACCCATAAACCACAAAATAAACATTTAAAAAAAAAAACCCATTATTTTTCAAAGGACACAAACATAAGACCACAACAATATTACTGCAACCAAGATCATAAAATAGAAAAAAAAAAATTAATTTCTTTCAGAAAACAAAAAAGTCTGAGCTAAACGACACAATAGACTGTCACTGAAACATTCTTACCAGGCCTAAAAAAAATTACTTTTTTTTCTAATTTGAAGAAGAAAAAATCACAAGAAGGAAGATTCTTTCCAGAAGCAGAAACCGAGAAAATAGTCACAGATCGAGCTCATGCAAAGGAAATACCCAAAAAGCCCAAACCAAACAAAGCTTTAAACCCCACACAAACAAAAAAAAAAAAAAATGGAAAATGAAAGAAGAAGATGGTGAGAGCACAAACCAGATGGGTCTTCTAAGGAGATCAGGACAGAGCAAAATGAGGGAGTGTCGGAGTGTCGGACTGAGTTGAGGGAGGGGAGTGTCAGACTGAGGGAGAGGGAGTGTCAGACTGAGCTGGGGGAGGCTGAAGAAATGAGGGATTACCGAATTAGGGTTAGATTATAGGTATTATATATATAGAGGGTATTTTTGTAATTTAGGGTTCCGGGTTTTTAAACGGGCCGGATCTCGGGTTTTTTGATAAAACCCAGACCCGACCCGGACCCGCTTCAGGTTTTTTTTTTTTTTTTTAACCCATACCCGACCCTATTCCTAATCGGACCGGGTAAAACCCGGCCCATTAGGGTCGGGCCGGGTACCCGCGGGTCGGGCAAAAATTGCCATCTCTAGTCTGGATTATAAGCATTGAAGTTTTAAATTTTTTTCACAAAAAATAGAACTCTTTGAGGACTTTTCAGGGTCACTCCTAAAACATTTGATCCATGAACAGGTGTGTTAACACTGTAGCATGATGATGGCAGTAAAGTTACTATAACAAAAGTTTCAATATAAAATATATGGGGTTTGGATGATGATTGTTAATTCTACTAGAGGATCATCGAGTGAGGACACTCATGCAGATTTACTTTATGCCAATATGCCTGCTAACTTTGGTAGCAGTTGCAATCTTACTGCACATCGGAAAATGGTAAACCATTAAAGTGTAGTATGTATTCTATATACAACTCTATTGACATATGTTACAACATTTCATCTAGATCAAATTGTTTTATGTAAGATGGAAAAGCCTTCATTGGAGGGACCATTTGGGTTTGTCCTCTGGTCTAAGCATTTCATTTCCTGTATTTATTTGAGATTTTTCTAATAATATTTGCAGTTAGTTTTATTGATTCCTAAATAATTATGAATTGGATGAATATAAATCCATTTGGTATAGTCACTAAATATGGTTTTGAGAGGTTCATTCTTTTTCTGTTTGATACAATGCTTCACATGCACCTTTTCCCTTCCCTTGTGGATTTTAATCAATTTTTGGGTGCCATTGCAAGAATGAAGCATTACTATGTGGTCATTAATTTAGATAGAGATATGAAATCACTAGGAAATGCTGCCAATATCTTTGGCTAGAACAGTAGCAGATGGCTGTGGTTCCTTGGTTTCTAGGCTTGATTATGATGCAGTTGATCTGTTCTTTCATCCATTGTGGATTAACTTTCAATGTGTAGATACATTCAAATGCTTTTCATTGTTAGTTAACGCTCAGGTATTTTGTGTACAACTGACTCTCTCTCAATGGAATCATGCTTGTGCTTTGAAGCCCATTGGGAATTTGGTGAATGCTTAGGTTTTTAGCGTGCCAGTCTTAATAATGTAGTTGGTTACATCTCCATGATTAGGGATGTTTATGAAATTTTACATAAATAGAAGTATGTCCCAAATGTGAGGAGAGCATGTATTATACTGCACCAACAACAATTTTGTTATACTAGCACTTGCTTTTAGTACTTGAGCCCATTGGTGGTTCTCAAGTATGTCCAACATTCATATTCGTTAATTGAAGGTTGGCCTTTTTCGTTGTGTGCATTGTTATGCAAAGTTTTTGTTTTTTGGTAAACAGGTAGACCTTTTTGCCATTTTGAAACATGGACAGAACTTAGATACAATTCCTTAGATGTTTTACCTAATGTTCCCCAATTAAATTCACTCATGTGGCTAGCTAATGGGCCATGTAGTTAAATTTATTTGTTTGCTGGAGAAGATACTAGCTTTTGTGTTGCTTGGTCAATGTAATTACACGATTGATTTTAATTGGTGAACGGTGAACCTAACGTATCTGAGGAACAGAAGAAATTGTACTATAAGTTTTGCTCTTAAAACATTATGCATCTATATGGGAAGCTTAAGTAAATGCTGCCAAAGGTGATCACCCAGATAGAGCTAAGATGGGATAAAACTGCATCACTTTGGTCTCTTAAGGGCTTGAAGACATGAACACCTGATATTGATGGCCCACATTTCTTATTTTTATTTGAGTAGGTAAATGATTGGTCTCATCAAGGTGAATATTTAAGGAGATTAGGAAACATTTTATACTAATGGCTTCAGTGGGTGTAGCACCTGCTTCTTGTATGAGAGAACCTAGTAACCATAATGTCGGAGTTGATCGGTTGCCTGAGGAGATGAATGACAAAGTACGGAGTTGGTTTGGCATTTCTCTTTCTTATTATTTTCTTGTGTTCACTTGATTTGTGAAGTTTATGTACCAGTTATTCATAGGATTCACTGTTTTTGTAGGTAATGGAAGCCACAGTTGTTGATGGTAATGGTACAGAGACAGGTCATATAATTGTAACAACTATCGGGGGTAGAAATGGCGAGCTGAAGTAGGTATAGCTTTGTTTTACAAGTTATTCTCCACAATTTCTGTAATTGAGGACCTTATGTATGCTCTTTTGAATGAAAATGTCAAATGAATCCTACATGCTCTACAAGTGTCCAACTAAAGCTGGTTTAGGACTATTGCAAATGTCAGCAATTGTAAAATTTGTCCTTCTGGATATGTGTATATCTTGATTTAAATGCAATGTATCATTTCATGACGTGTATTTCTGATATGGCCTTCTGATATTTGCAGACAATAAGTTACATGGCCGAGCGTGTTGTTGGACATGGATCTTTTGGAGTCGTGTTCCAGGTGAGGATTTATAGCATTTAAATTATAACTAAGTTTGATGTCTGTTAATTTAGCGTCTTTTAGTTAGTATGATGCAAGCTGTTATATACTGGTTTACTATGTTTATGTAGGCAAAGTGCCTAGAGACAGGTGAAACTGTTGCTATAAAGAAGGTTCTTAAGACAAGAGGTATAAGAACTGAGAGCTGCAAACCATGTGCCTTCTTGAGCACCCAAATGTTGTCTCTTTGAAGCACTGTTTCTTCTCAACCACTGAAAAGGATGAACTTTACCTTAATTTGGTACTTGAGTATGTTCCTGAAACAGTTCATCGTGTGAACAAACACTACAACAAATTGAACCAAAGGATGCCACTGATATATGTGAAACTTTATGCATACCAGGTATTGTTACTTGTTAAGAATTGGTTTCCTTCTGCTCTCACGATAAGTCATGTTTTGGACAATGTTTATATGTTCATATGGTTAATTTGAATATTTGTTTTGGAAACTGCTTATGTGTAATATTGCTTGAGCAAAGATATTTAAATGTTAAGTTAGTCTTAACTCGATTAAGAGTATCAGACTGGTGTTCTACACCATGGACTGTGAGCCCTAGGCTGACCAATGTGTCTTGATGCATTAAAGACAGCCTCAAGACTTAACCCTCGGAATCTTCACATGTATGGTTAATTATTTTAGATTTAGGTTGACATTCCATTTTTTTCTTTGAAGGGGGGTGGGAGGTAGGGTTTATAGCTAGCTTTAACTTCATCAAAATGTGTGGTATTTATAGTTTTGCTGATTGTTTTTGTTCTTGCTTAGATTCTAATATATCTTTATGCTTTGCAGATCTTTAGGGCCTTGCCATATATTCATCGCTGCATTGAAGTATGTCATCGGGACATTAAACCTCAAAACCTTTTGGTACGTCTGCTAAAAAATTTGCATGTCTATTTTAGATATTTAACTTGTGTTTTCTTTAAGCTGTACTGCCATTGCCTTTGTAAGGATGACACAGGAAAAAAATGCAGGTTAACAACTTATTCTAACTAAAAGCTATTGCTCTTGTACAGGTCAATCCACATACCCACCAGGTTAAATTATGTGACTTTGGAAGTGCGAAAGTCTTGGTTTGTTTTTATTTTGTTATTCATGTCCTTTTTCCTGAAGTTATTTTTGCCTTTGCTGTAATTGGAATGCTTAATATCCTTATTTTCTTTAATGTTGGACAGGTAAAAGGTGAGCCAAACATTTCTTACATCTGCTCTAGGTATTATCGAGCACTAGAGCTTATATTTGGAGCAACTGAGTATACTACAGCTATTGACATTTGGTCTGCTGGCTGTGTTCTTGCTGAGTTACTTCTTGGACAGGTAATTGATTATTCATATAAGCTCTGGTCAACTTCTGGATTTGTAATTTGTACATTAAGATTAAAATGAACTTTTTGTTCTGTCAACCTTTGTTTCCTGGTGAGAGTGGAGTCGACCAGCTCGTGGAGATAATCAAGGTAAATATAATATTTTGTTATGTAATGGAACTTGGATACCATAAAAAAAAAAAAAAAAAGTAATGGAACTTGGATATTTATTTATTGTGGGACTTTTTGTATGAAATTTGCTGGTTAGGAACTAGCTGATGAGGCAAAATGAAATCTTTTGAGTACAATTATTTNACACTTGACCTGATGGTATGCCTCCTCTTTCTATCAAACATATTGGACAGATGTAGGTATGGATGTCTCTCAAGCTATTTTGTCTAGTTTAAATAATGGGTCACTTTTGAAATCTGTTAATCATACTTTTATTACTCTGATTCCCAAAGTTAAAATCCTGAGAGAGTAACTGAGTTTAGACCTATTAGTCTTTGTAATGTGATTTATAAGGTAGTTAGTAAAGTCATTGCTAACTGTCTTAAGCCTATACTAAACTCTATTATCTCAAAAACTCAAAGTGCTTTCATTGCTGATAGATTGATTACAGATAATATTCTTATTGTTTTTGAAACTTTGCACCACATGAAGAATATTTGTACGGGAAGAAAGGCTTTATGGCACTAAACTGGATATGATTATGGAATGTGTTAGTACAGTTTCGTATTCTATACTGGTTAATGGTGAGCCAAAAGGTTTGAGCCGGCCTCCTAGGGGGTTGAGGCAAGGAGATCCTCTTTCGCCATTTCTATTTCTTTTTTGTGCAAAAGGTCTTAATGCCATTCTTAGGACTGCAACCACACGTGGGGACATTCAAGGTTTTTTATATGTAGGAATGAACCTAAACTCACTTATCTCTATTTTGCAAATGATTGTTTGTTATTTTGTAGAGCCACCCTGGAGGAGTGTGAAAAAGTCCAGGATATCTTAGCTTGTTATGAAGCAGTCTCAGGTCAGGCTATTAACAAGGTTAAAACTACCCTGTTCTTTAGCAAGAATACTGATGCTTAGATGCAAGAGGCAATCAAATCTTCTCTAAATATTCCAGCCATTCAACACTATGTGAAATATTTGGGGCTTCCTTCTTTTGTTGGTAGCGTAAAGAAAGCTTGTTTCACACAAATTAAAGAGAGAATATGGGCGAGAATGCAAGGGTGGAAAGAGAAACTTCTCTTACAAGCTGGAAAGGAGGTCATGATCAAGGCAGTGGTTCAATCCATATCCACTTATTCCATGAGTGTTTTTAAATTGCCAGTAAGCTTGTGTAAAGATATAGAAGCCATGATTTGTAAATTTTGGTGGGGGCAAGGGGACTTGAAGAAGATTCACTGGGTTAATTAGAGCTCCTTTTGTTCCTCAAAATCTGTTGGAGGTACGGGTTCAGAGATATTCATAAATTTAATAATGCTTTGTTGGCAAAACAAGTTTGGCGATTATTTCACAATAAGGATACTTTGCTATATCGAGTTTTTAGTGCTAAATACTTCCCTCATGGTAAATTTTGGATGCTTCGGTCCACCCAAATTGCTCCTTTGCATGGCGAAGTATTTTACTAGCCCGTGAGGTTATTAATAGAGGTGCTATATGAAGGGTGGGAAACAGACTGTCTATTGATATATGGAATCATAGATGGCTGCCTGAACTGGGACAGAGCAAGATTTTTTCTCCATGGCAAGATGCAGAGATCAGTAGAGTGCATGAATTATTCTATCCAGATACAAGAGTGTGGGATCCGGGTTTGTTGGAGAGGTGTTTTCTACCATGGGAGGTAGAGATGATCATACGGATTTATGTGCATGAAGGGGGTAGGGATGATGTTTTGTTGTGGCCACTTACTCCGGATGGTAATTACAGTGTAAGGAATGCGTATCACATGTTGGCGGCTAAGGGATTAATCAAAACCCGAGTTCATATTCTCCATCAAAAGCTAAGAGAGTTTGGAAGGGCATTTGGAAGATCAAGACCCCTAATAAAATTCGTCATTTCGTCTAGAAAGCTGCCAAGGATTTGCTGCTAACTAAACAAAATTTGAAGGTCAAACATATTTCGTTGGATGATACTTGTGCGATGTGTGATGATCAACCTGAAACTTTATTACATTGTCTCTGGCTTTGTCCCTATGCTCAATCGGTTTGGACGTTAGATATCACCTTTGCTAATCTGTATCAAAGGAAGCATAGAATTTTCTTCAACTTGTTGGATGACGTGATGCAGAACAGCTCGAGCTATCATGTGGCTTTGTTTTCCACCATTGTGTGGAGTTTGTGGCAGCAACAGAATTGACTTAGGGAAAATCAAAGGACTTGGCCACTGCATGAAGTTGGTGACAGAGCTAAAGCTTTGGTTGTGGAGTTTTTGGAAGCTAACAAACATATCAGTAACCCAGGCTCGAGATTGGTAGCACGGTGGTTGCCTCCACTAGAGAATTGTTATAAGGTAAATTTCGATGTGGCTCTTTTGATCATTTGGGCTGTGCGGGCATTGGGGTGGTTGTTTGAGATCATAGAGGATATGTTATGGCAGCCCTTAGCCAGAAAATTGCTCTCACTTAATCAGTAGCATTGGCAGAAGCTCAGGCAGCCCATAGAGTAGTCACTTTCGCTCAGGAAATGTCTTTTTTTCATATTCAGATAGAAGGGGATTGTCTGGGGGTTATTTGTGCTTTGTAATCCCAGGGACATTGCAATACCTTGTATGGACATGTGGTTAATGATACTCAGAGATTAGGCTATGCTTTACAATCTTGTCAGTTTTTTCATATTTGTAGGGAAGGAAATAAGTTAGCTGATGAATTAGTTAGAGAAGCAGTTTTATCTACAGATACTGATGTATGGGTAGAAGATCTACCTTATGATTTGGATGTTGTGTTCTGATCTGATTTTTATTAATAAAATTTTCTTACTGTTTTCTCAAAAAAAAAAAAAAACTCACTTTCAAAAAAAGAAAAAAAAAAAAAAAAAAAAAAGGAAAAGGTGTTGTTTTAAACGTTTGTCGTTTTCAGTGTCCAGCAACAAAACGACATGCCGCACTTCCTAATATAGGCGAAGAGACACACACAGAGTAGAGAGAGAGAGAGAGAGAGAGAGAATGCCGAGTTTTAAAAGGTGTTGTTTTAAACTTTAGCCTTTTGCTTTGATTACCCAAGTTGTGTTGTTGGATGTTGGATAATGGGTTTATGGAAGAATTTAGATTAGCTTTTACTTTTTCTTTGATTACCCAAGTTGTTTTGTTGCATGTTGGAAAATGTGTTGATGGAAGAATTTAGATTAGCTTTGTGGTAACTTGCTGTGATTGTAGTGGTTGGGCTTTTGCTAGCTCTGTGTAATTGTGTCTTGCTATTCATTGTACTGTTTGTACATGTATGAGGTAAAATAAAATCTGCTCATTTATCTTTAAAAATATAAAGATTAGCTTTTGGGTTTTGTTTGATTACCCAATTTGTGTTTTTGGATATAGAATAATGGGTTGAAGGCAGAATCTTGATTAGCTTTTTATTTTTCTTTGATTGCCCCAGTGGCCAAGTTATTTTGATGGATATTGGAATTGGAGACTGGATTTAGACCAGCTTTTGGATTTTCTTTGATTACCCAAGTTATTTTGTTGGACATTAGACAATGGGTTGAGGTTAGAATTTAGATTATCTTTTGCTTTGTCTCTAAGTACCCAGGTTGTTTTATTGTATTTTGGATAATGGGTTGGAGACATGATTTATATTAGCTTTTGTGTTTTCTTTAATTACCCAATCCAGTTTCATTGGATATCGAGTAATGGGTTGAAGGAAGAATTTAGATAGCTTTTTCTCTTTCTATAATTGTTTAAGTAGTTTTATTGTGTCATAAATAATGGATTGGAGGAAAATTTACTTTAGCCTTTTGTATTTTTTTTTCTGGTTAAGTAAGTTTAAGTTTATTTTTGCCTTATGGCCTTTGGGTCGACTAGCACTTCTTGGTGTTTCCAAAGGTAATGTCCAGGGTTTGAATCCCCTCGCATAAGATGTATAAAAAAAAGTTTAAGTTTATTTCTAAGTGCAAAATGGGTTGGAGGTAGAGTTTAACTTGGCTTTTGTTGTGGGAATTTGAGCTTGTTGTCTTTGAGTACTAAAGTAATTTTATTACATACTGAGTAATGGGTAGGAGGCAGTTTATGTTTGCGTTTGGTTTAGGAATTTTAATCCGGTTTTCTTTGATTACCCAAGTAGTATTGATAATGAAAAATTGGGTGAAGCTCTTGCATTGGCTATATAGCTTTCGGAATAGAAATGATTTGGCCTTGAATTAACATGTTTTTTTTTGGCATGATGGGAGTAAAGGGTTTTGCCAGTACGGAGATTCCTGCAAATATGTTCATCCCAAGAACAACTTAGCAAATGTTAATACTCAAGGCATATCAGGTAAATTATGTCCCTAATATATATTATTCTCTTTAATTCTTTTTACTTATTTTTCAGGCTATTTTTCTTTTTAGTTTTCTATTTATCTTATGAATTTAAATAAATCTGATTAATACTGTATCTTAAATTTGTTATAAAGTTCTTATTTCTATGAAAAATGAAAAAAAGAAATGGGATGCGGAAATATTCAAAACTGTATCTGGGTTAATAATGACATATATGTTAGATAGCTGTTAACAATGATACTATTAGATAACTAACTTTATCAAACATCAGTGACAGGCTTTGTGGATAACAATGTCACCAATTATCCCTGGAAATCGGTCGGTTGGAGGCAGTTTTTCAGGTAAGGATACGTTGTATGTTTGCTTAGACTTGAGCATTTGTTTGTCAATGGTTGCATTTGTTCTAGTTTTTGGATTATTCTTTTTTTCTTATGTTATTGTTAGACTTAATGTGGTATACAAACTATGCATAAGGCTTACTGCTGTTCAATCTTGAAGGAATGGGGCTTAATTTCTTTATTCCTTTTTTAGTAAATGTAACTTGTGTTCATCAGCTTATATTCTGTTATCTGTCATAGACATTTTTATATTTATTTTTGTAGCTTTATTTTCTACATTTCAGACTACTTTTACTCCAAATGCTTATGTTTCATCATTGTGATTCACAGGGGATGTAGTGCGAGATAATATGGGAATGTCATGGGCAATTTACCTCCATCTCTAAAGCCTCCTCCAGAGGGTGGATATCCTTCACTTCCCTCTGTGGATTGGGGATAGTTCTGCTACTTCATTTAGTCACCTTTTTGTGTGGTGCCAGTAATAGAGTTCCTTCTATATTTCCTATCACCTTTCCTCACATACTTGATATGGTTTCAATGTAAATTGAGATATGTGTGGATATAGGTTCATGCAGCTTCTGTATGTGATAGTTGACTGGAACATGCTGCTCATTTTTCCTCTATTAGGGAAAAAGAAAGGAAGTGTTTTTGATGTGGGAGGTGTAGCAAAAATTTTATTTTAATTTACTTTTATTTCCTTTTGGAAATCAATTGTATTTTTATTGGTCAAATATTTTATTTTAGTTCTTAGTACTTAATTAATTTTATTAGTATAATTTTTAATTTCCTAGAGTCATGGGTAGTTTTGTAATTCAACGATGGGGATTTCCCAAGTGAATTAAAATTAGAATTAGGGTTTTGTCCTAGTAGTTTATGTAAGCATAATGTTGTACTTCTATGGAGACAGCTTATAGCTTGATTGGTAAAAAATTCTCTTGAAATTCTTCCAATGATTTGGTGCCTACTCCACCCAACCAAGTGTTGACTCTTAGAGGTTCTCTCTTGCTTGGTGCTGAATCTAAGTCTAAGCAAGCCTATGTGTTGACTCCTAGGTTACCTATCCTTTAGTTTATATTCTTCAATTTTGTTGTTGCATCATTTTGGTTTTGTCCTGCATCAATGCTCCTTCAATCAGCATGTCACTTGTTGCTTGTTTGCTTTATATAAACTTTTTGAATCCAGTGGTTGCCTCTGACTTGGTTTAGGCTACTTTAACACCTTTGAAATTAAAGTGTTTCTGGAATCTGCAATTTGGAAAGGAAAAAAAAAAAAGAAGGTAAAGCTGTACATGAATACATCGCAGTGCCCAACTTATAGGTACAAGTAGGAGGGATGTCATCAGTGTGATAATTCACGTTGCTTTGATTATAATTGTAGCTGAATGCATTTTTTATAGTCTGGAGTCCTTTTGATATAATCTAGTTCAGATTTACCCTATATATGCTTCTTTGTGCTGTTTGCTTGTTTTGCCTTGCTCCTTAAAACACTTCCCATCTTTACTTCTTGACGTCCATAACTCTAAATTGGAGGGGGTGAATTGTGTCTCAGCAGAACAAAGAAGACAGAGGCAAGGTTAGCAAACAGCAAGCACATTGCTGACAAAATGAGTATGTCCAAATCTATCCTCTCATGGCTCAAGCTTCTTAAAGTTTCCAGCCTATCCCACACAAAAGAACCATCTTGCAATCGTGGACAATTGCACTGTGATCCACACCCCTCTGTATTACAGTAGAAACTGATTGAGGTCATCACATTCATTGCATACTGGAATGGGTTACTCAATACATCCATCTGTAAAACTTTATGTCAGATAACAGAACAACCACACCTGAAGCTGACACCCACAGTGATGTCACAATTGACACGGCAAATGCAGCTAGTGTTGGCACTGGTGCTAGGAAAGTGATCAACATTCCAAAATAAGTCAGGCATAGTGTGAACAGGAAGAGCACTGTCCAGTACTTGATGAATTCTGAAGGGGATTGTGTCCCAATACTTGCCATCCCATTCCCAATCCCTACAACTGCAAGTGTTGCCATGAGAAAGTAAGGAATCTCGCCGACTGCCCATGATATTGGGTAAAATACTGGAAGATACATTCCAGCCCTTTTCTCTCGGAAATAGAGCAACCTGTCTCTGCCATTCTGGGGAATGACATTGTTTGCTGAGATCACTCCTATGATAGTATAATCTTGATTCATGTATATATATATATAGTGTTACGTGATGTAGGCATGTAGCACCATATATGTCCTAGTATTCGATCTGAAAGTAGAGGGAACCCATCAGGTGACTAATCATCACACACCCGGTAAGTCTAGCATATATATATTGAACATTCCTCCATAAGAATCTTTGTGTTCTTAGTATTACCAAAACTAGTTAACCATAAATTTCATAACCCAATCTAGTACAAAAAAAAAAGTTTAAAACACCCAAAATGATTTTTTACTATAAAATCAACTAATTAAAAATGGCCAATTAATAAATGGAGCATCCAAATATATCCTAGAAACTTTAACCCAAAAAAAAAAAAAAAAAGTAAAAACGAGACATCCAAAAAACCAATAAAATACCCATGTCTTTCCTATTGAGTAGTAGGCATGCAAAAGAGATGAGGCCAACATTTTAATTAGAAAATAAGAAACTCTAACATAATCAGATTAGCTCATTTACTCTAATAATAAGATTAATTAAACAGAAAAATAGAAATAGGATCAAGAAACAAAGTGAAAGACAGTGACGTAAATGAGAGAGATAGAGAGAAAAGAACCCAGAAAACCAAAATCTAAACCTATACAGGAGCTATAGCAAATCATGTAAAACCACAAAATCATGAACTTGTAGAATAAACCAACAAATTCAAACATGATGCAAAACCCATTAAATCAAATTTTGGGTACTGATTTCCATGGTTGAGCCAATGTTATCAAGTCTCCGTTTTTTCGTAGATGGTTGAACCAAACTTTGACTGAAAGCCACGGTTTGGGGGTTGAAAGATGTAAGCTAATCATTTTGTGAGAGAGAGTTACACCGATCTTGTGACTGAGTGTTTATTCCCTTTTGTTTTATAAGAAGAGAGAGAGAGAGAGAGAGAGAGTGTGTGAAGAAGAAAGAAAAAAAAAGAGGAAAGAGGAAAAAAATAATTTTTTTATTCGAGAATTATTTTAAGGGAGAGAACATTGTCTGCAGATGCTACAGTACTACTGTGCTCTCTTCTTCAAGAGAGCCACAATAGCAACTCTTAAAAAAAAAAAAAAATTTACAATTTAGATATGTGGTTTAAGGGTATTTTATTTTTATTTTTTAATTTTTTAATTTTTAATTTTTAATTTATAGCTCTGAAAAGACTATTGAAGATGCTCTAAAAATTTTAAAAATAGTTTAAAATTATTTTTTATTTTTATTTTTTTGGAAATTTACGTAGGTGAAAACATTATTTTGGTCTCTATATTTTGAAGTCACAGTCAATTTGATCCCCTGCACTTTGGTAACAGTTAATTTATTTAATGTTATTTTCAATTTACAATAAATTTGGTCCTTATCGTTAATTCACTAACAAAAAATACATACATGACAAATGGTTTACATTGTTAGCACAGATGATACTTACATGACTTTTAAAATAATATTAAAAATTTTAGTAAAAAAAATGCCACGTCAACTAAAAACTTGAAAAAAACAAAAAGCAAAAAGAACAATCAACTCTCTCTCTTCGATTATTTCTCTCTTCAAAAAATCAAAGATCAAATCAAAAATATTTTTTTATTCCAACTGAAATTTCGAAAGTACATTAATTAGAAAGAAAAAGAAGGTACATATTGTAGAACATGCAATACCCTAAAGGGTTTTGTAGTTTGTACCCTTCCATATTTACATATTGAAGTTCTTCGGGCCCTTTATACCAATTCATGAGCTACCTTGTTATTCTCACGCCGAGTGTGCTGGAAACTGGCAGATTGGAAAGCCTTGAATAATATGATTAATTGACTTCACTTCTTTTTAGAGTTTATGGCTTAATTCATAGTTAAAGCATCACTTTCAAAAATTGCTTTTAAAACTCCTATTTCTTGAGCCAATGTCACCATAGATCTATGTAGTTTTTTTTTACACAAATCCAACTAAAACCATAAATCTAAGCTCCTGCCAATGAGTAACAAAGAGATCCAGTCAAAACTACAACAACAATCAAAACTCATATGAGTGGCTAGGTTCGAAACGGGTGGAGCTGGCCAGGTGGGTGGGTTAACCACGATGGACTTGTTCCTGAATAAGGGGTAGAAGGGGTTTACAAGTGGTGAAGGTATTGCGGTGGCTAGACTGGTGGTGTTGTGATGGCTGTTGGGAAGAGAGAATGAGATATTAGAGGGAAGAGAGGGAGAGGTTAAAGAGAGAAAATTTTGGATTTTTTTTTGGTTTTGCTTTTTTAAAGCTGATATGGCATTTTTTTAATGTTAACTAAATTTTTTAATATTATTTTAGAAGCCACATATGCCCGTTTGTCACATAAGCATTTCTGTTAGTGAGTTAACGGTAAACACCAAATTAACTGCAAGTTAAAAATAACAAAGATCAAATTAACTGTGACCTTAAAATATTGGAACCAAAATAATGTTTTTGCCATTTTTAATTTAATAAATATTATTTATAAATATAGAATAAATTCTATATATAATTATATGGGTTATACTAACGTGTGGCCTTAGGGCATATATTAGTAAATCATTTTAGAAAACTTTTTATGGAAAATGAAAAAGTTACTAACTTTTTTGACAGTTTTCTCAATTCTTCATAAAATATTTCTAAAAATGAATGATTAATGTGTGCCTTAAGGACATACATTAACTGGACCCTAATTATATTTTTGGTAATACTCGTAAGGCTAACTATCATGTGCTTGTTCATTTACTTACCAACATCTCCTCTATTAATCTCATGTTAGAAGCCCTTTTGAATGATTGCAGGATCGTAATCAGAACCTTCCCTAATTACTCAGTGACTCACATCTTTAGTGAGGCTAATAAATGCGCTGATAGATTTGCTAAGATGGGAGTGGTTCAACTAATTGACTTTCATATTTTGTATGAACCACCACTTGCGATGGATAATCTATAAAGCTGAGGTCTTTTGTAATAGTCTGGTTGTTGCCTCGTGTTATATATTCAGCTTGATTAACTAAAAAAAAAAAAAAGTTTATTTTTGATAAAGTAAAAAAAAAAAAAAAAACTTACTTTGAATAGGTTTGTGTGTCTCATCCACTGTGATAAGACTGTACACTCATGTGATAAGTAGTATTCACATGGATTGAGAATGATCTCGTGCAATACCCTAAGTATTGCACGAAATGCAATAGCTCAAACCCTAGCCTTCCATTTAATCTAATGGCTCTAAAATAACTCCATGCCATCAATCCACGTCACTTAGAAATTTTTTTTTTTTTAATTCACTCTCATTCCTTCTTTCTCTCATCTTTTTTCCTATTCATATCTTTCTCTCTCCAACCTTTCACACCTCAGTCCTTTCCTTTGTTCTCTCTAATTTTCAAAAAATCTCGATGTTGCTAACTTGCTGTTGTCGCTAACACTCTCGTGCCAAACCATCGTCATCGCACGGACCAAGTCTTGAGCTAGCCACCATTGCGCTACCCACCAGCCACCGTTTCTCTCCCCCAGTGATCTATCAACCCTTGCTACGCATTTTTCGAGTCCACTGCCTAGCCTCTCCAAACTGCACCGCCGGCCTAATCACTTCCTAGTAAGTTCTCTCTCTTTGACTTTTCATATATATTGAGAACACGATAGAAAATAAATTGACATTGCAATTTTTTTGATTTTTTAAAGTTGGTTTTGAGCTTAGGGATTGAAATCTGATGGTGGGTTTTTTGGCTATGGATTTATGGGTTTTTTTTTTTTAATCTGGGTCTTTTTTTTTTATATTATGAAGTTGTGATTTTTTTTAATTCATTTTTTCATTCTCATGGAGGTGATTTGTACTGAGAACCAAGAAATTGTTGATGGGTATATTGTTTTGCTTAGTATTATGGGTTGGGTTGTTGGTTTTTCTATTTGATGGCGTGGGTTAGGATAAAAAAAAATAAAAATTAAAAAAAAATGAAGAATTTAGTTTGTAGTTGATGTCACTGGTAATACCAATTAGAAAATTTTGTTTTGATTTTCTACGTGTTGTTTTCATAGTTTCTTCAAGAGAAGATCATTGTAATTTGAGTGTTTGGGGTTCTTGGTTTTCCTTTGAACAACTTGTCTTCTAAGTTTTTCTTATTAATTTCACCCATTAATTTGTTAATAGTTCTATCATTTTTACTAACTCCTAATAACACTCAAATTCAATCTGATGAGGAAGGCTTCATATATTTGCAAGCATATATGTTCAAGGATGTGCTCATAGGCAAGGCTGTTTCTTCTATTATTTTTGTTCAACTACCTGATATTGCGAAGTTTGTGAAAATCCCATTTGTTGGCAAAGAGGATTTTTTTCTTCCAAATATTAGAATTTATTATTTTAATATTGCCTCCTTAGTTCTTCAAATGTTAATAATGGAGAGATATGCATTGCCTTAGTTGCTTCGGATGCCACTACAAATTTGAGCATGAGTTGGCGGTTTTCTTACATCACTTGGTTGGTTCAAATTGCAATTACAAATGATGGGGGTGCATCTATTCAAGTATATAGCAACTAGGCTAACTTTTGCTCTAATTGCAATAAATTATAGATAAATTTTTGAATTATGGTAGATGTAGTTTTTCTTTTGTTGGGTTGTCTTTGTCATGGAAATTTTTGTCTGTTTTTAGCCAAGCTTGAAATAAGGGTTGTTCTGATTTCAAAGGTGTGGGTTGTGTGGGGGCACTAGAAAAGTACTTATATATAACAATTATGTTTCAAGTTCCAATCAGATTGTTGGTTTATTTCACTTGAAACCAATGAATCATATAAGCTTTTTGCAAGTAAATAGAGGATTGGTCTTCTAAGATGTTATTGTATTGATTGAAATTTGTTTTTAGCATTGCAGGATGATAGAGCATAGAGCTCTAGCCAAGCTATATTGCTAGAAAATGTTTTGAAGCATTCATTATGGATTGATATCTTGGCATTAAAAAGACTAATTTTCAGTTTTATTAAAGTTTTAGACTTGCTATGAGTGAATTTCTTTTTTACTTTGAAACATGTAGTGACTTCATAGAGTTGTTAAAAAAGGGTAAACAGGGTTGATTGGCATCTCATCTCTATAAATTAATTGTATGAGGTTGAAATCTTACTTATCCAATTTTGGCCCGCCACAGAAACATTGGTTGAAACCCTAACTTTTTTTTCTTTTATCATAATTTCTTTTTTGCTTCAAATTAAAAATTATCATTATAGCAAACTATTTAAGAATCTAGAAACTAACACAAAAACATTAGAAAATGATAAATTCATAAGTTTTAACTTGTTTAATTTGGAGAGAGTCCAATTGTAATCAAGGTCAATCTGCCACGAAAAGTAACCAAGCAACCCCTTTCCCTTAGCATATGTGACCTTCGTATAAATACTTTGGACATCATCATAACCAATCCAAGTTGTCCCATTGTAGCAATAATCTGATACAAGCATGGAATTAAACGTTATTGTGGTACTGTTTTGCGCTATGAATTGAACCAATTTCTTTGTGACCACCCTAAATTCTTTTTAAGTCCAACATAATTAAATTTGGGACAAAATTTGGCAACAAACTTGGTTGTAGACTAAGGCTACAACTCTATTCAATATTTTTTTTATTGAATGTGAATTTTAACAAATCCACTATTTAATTTCATTTTCTTCTTAAATCCTCTATACTTGCGAAATTTCAAGAAGATAAAAGATTAATAGCTATATTGTCAATCGAATATTTAAATTTCGAGTTTTTGTAGTCCAAAATTATACATAAAAAATAATTTTATGGATCGAATGGTAAATAACATCCAATTGGCATGAAATTTTGAAGTGTTTTAAGAACATAAAGAACATGCAATTCATCGATTAGATTTTCAAAATATGTAACAGTGTTAATTCATTTAGTGAGAGTGACTACAACTAAGTTTGTAGCCAAATTTTGCTCTTAAACTTTGGTCCCCTTAACAATATATTAGGTCCTTACAAATAAAAAGAAAAAAGTCCAAGAAAAATTTTATTTAACTAAACTTTTGAAGAGATATAGCTTGCAACATTGATAATGAGATTATCATGTAATGATTTCAAAATAAAAAAATTTGTAGAAGAAAATTGTAAGATTTTATGTGTGTGTGTGTGTGTGTGTGTGTGTTTTGTCAATGTATAAAATTCTCTTTTTATTAGATTTTTTATAATTTAAGTTTCTTATAATCACTCTAAAAAAAATTCCTAGAGCCACCACTACCGATGAGTCATGGCCCATGGAGTGGTGGCTGTTGTACATATAGGTATATAGAAGGATATGTTGTAATAATGATGTTTGAGTTTGGAGAATATAGATTCATAAAGTGAAAATTCAAGTTCTGGAATTTTCTAAGTGAAAATTCGAAAATCTAAATTTTCTGAAATTTTCTGCAGAATTTTCTGGTGACTGTTCAGAAAGGTTGAAGAGGTTTCAATCTTTGTTAACCGTTTTATGAAAAAATAACAAACTCTCCATACGTGTCTTTTCATGAAACATACGTGCCTTTTCATGAATAGAGGCTTACGTTCACTTGAAAAATAACTAACTCTACATACGTGCTTTTTCATGAAACATAATCCTATGAAAACATAACCCTATGAGTATAAATAGAGGTTTATGTTCACTTGAAAAATAACTAACACCATAAAAGAGTAAGTTTGAAAGAAATACAAGAAATTCTGTGGTCATTCTCCAGAATTGCTATCTGTAGAACCCAACATCTTGGTTGTATTCTGAAGACAAATTTGCGATAACCCTTTAGCAACAAAAGTGTGAGGGGCAAATATTGTCTAAGGAAAATGATATAGTGCTTCCAAGTTATCTATTTTCTGTTTGTTTTTTGTGCTAACCTTGTTCTACCATTATTACTTTGTGTAATATTCCCAACAGTGGCTTGGTCGTGGTGGCGTGGGTCGTGGCAGGCATGGGTTTGATGTGCATGGGTTGTGGGATGTCTGGGTTTGGCGTGGTTCAGAATTTTGGTTGTGGGTTGTTGTGGTTTGGTGGTGGTGGATGTGTGGGTCCTGGCTGTGATGTTGGTTGTGTGGGTCGGAATGTAATTGTGTGAGTTTGATGTTGGCTGTGTGGGTTGGAATGTGGTGGAATTATCCGCAACGATGCTGGTATTTGGGTTAGAGCGTTTGCGAGGAATATAGGGAATACGACCAGTTTTCTTGCTGAGCTTTGGGCTCTTAGGGACGGATTACAGATGTGCCTGCAGATGCAAATTAACGCTCTTGAAGTTGAATTGGATGCTAAAGTTATTTCTGATTTGATGAACAATACTGGAAGTCCGAATGCCACTAACTATGCCATTGTGGCTGATTGTAAGGCGTTGATATCTCAAATCCCTCAAGTGAAGGTCATTCATTGCTTTAGGGAAGGCAACCGCTGTGCGGATGGCCTTGCTAGATTAGGATGTTCGTTATCTTCTATTTTTATGTATTTCAATTATCCCCCTCCATCTATCCTTGATGCTTATTTGGCAGACTTGTATGGATTATCTCAGGTCAGGCTTTGTCCTGCCTCTGATGCTTTTTCTTCTTAGTTGAATGGAATATCCAGTTTACCAAAAAAAATTTTTTATAGTTTCTAAAGATGACATTCTATTTCATTTATGTATGCATGATTGTTTGTACCTTTAACTATTCTATCTTTTGTTGTGATTTCATTGTGCACTCATGTTGTTGCTTGGAAGTTGGAACCTATTTTCTTGGATAGCTGTTTCAAAAATTTTTCTTACTTAACGTTAATGCCAAATATTGTTGCTCTAAATTTGGCATTTTTTGTGTGGTTATACGTCCCTTAGCCAGTGGAATTAATGATAATAAATGTTCCTTCCAATGAAATTAAGTTTTGGAGTTGCATTTATGCAAACTGAGTCCCCCCCCCCCCTCCTTTCCCTTTTTTCCCCCTCTTATAAGCCTTGTGGTGCTTTTGTGCGGTGGACTTGAGTCAAATTTTGTTAGTCTAGCTTGGTTGGTTTATCAACTCAAGGAGTTAGCTGATAATTTTGTATGTGCTTCTCCTTGAATTGTCTAAGAGAGAAGCAACTTAGGTTGTAGTGCAATACAAAATTAACTTCATGGTATAATCATTTTGACATTTACGATTTAAAGTAAATGGATTGAGTTGGAAACTTCCAACTTGCTATCATATAGCTGAAGAATAGTTCATTTGTTAGTGATTGATTGCATTTCATGGACACAAAGAGCTGATTCTTTTGGAGCTTTTGTAATTTCATCTTGTTGCATGTAGATTGTGATTTCCTAGCCTAACTTAGGTTAGGTTTCTTAGTTTTAGTTAGTGATGTTATGCTTAAAGAAAACCAATCTTTTTGAAATACACAAGGTTAACTTAGTGGTGTCATGTTTGGTCAAGTATAAGATAGATAATCCCATAGGTCTTGTGAAATATACAACAAGGTTTATAAAAGTCGTGCTGTAGGTTACTGCAAAATCATTATAATGAGATAATTATTATGTATGAGTGTTTTCTTGTTAGGTTGATTTGGTTTTTGACTTGTGATTTTGGGAATTCAGCTTGAGATAAAAGATGGGGTTCTCTTTCACCAAGCTTTTCAGCTGGCCTTTTGCCAAGGAGATGCTTATTCTAATGGTGGGTCTTCATGCAGCAGGCAAGACTACCATTTTGTACAAGCTGATATTGGAAGAGATTGGGAACACCCTTCCTACCATTGGTATTCTTTTGCTATATTGTTAACATTGTTCTATTATATAATGTGCTGCTTGTTTGTAGTTATAGGTAGTTGGATTTACAAATTCTTTTGTTGCTTAGAATTTTGTAAGTGACACTAATTTTCATAATAATTAATTAATATATCCAAACATTGGAAAATATATCTATAATAATTTATGATTAATAAATTTTTTTTTAACTTTTCTCTAGCTAAAATAGAAAGGCAAATGCTCAAGTTAACTTTCCTTCAAAACTTTGTTTTTGTTTGGGATTTTTAACAGAACAAGATTCTCTCAAATTATTTGGGTTGGATGAGTTTGTCGTTAATCCAGGCTCAAGTCATTGCCCTCAGGAACTTCATTTATGGCGAAGGTATATACTTCTAGGAATGAATTGGTTTGGGTGTTATTGGAGTTTCCAAGTAGAAGCAATTGAAGATCAATGCAAATTTAGAAGCTTTAGGAATGTTGATCATGCCTTAGAGCCGTTTGATAAAATGCTTCACACGTGCCCTTTGCCTTCCATTGCCGATTTTAATCACGTGTTGGGTGGCATTGCAAGAATGAAGCATTACTCAGTAGTCATTTCTCTAATTAAATGAATCGAATCATTTGGTATCTTTCATGATGTTTTACAGCTTTGAGTTTTTTAGCTCCTGAAACCCTAATACTTTTCAACCTTGAACAGTGAGTAACCCTGAAATCCTCAATCAAAGGATAGCTTAAAATCAAATCAGGGACTTCTACTTTAAACTCTTTTAACTCCAAAACCCGAATTGAATTGGCACAAAACATCCTCTATGGCAAAGACGTATCATCATAGGAATCATCGAAAATATAAATTTCTTTTACGTGCTTATCCAAAGCATAATTGATGAGCCAACGATTGAACGTAGAACCATCAAAGACACCATTAATCCTTAACTTTTCTAAACAAGCATTGGGATCACGACGGTCAAGAGAGTCGCGCACAAATGTGGTGAATTGATTGGTCGTGTCTCTATACCGTTCTGGAAACAAAGTTTCATCGAAATCGATAACCGGGAAGGAAAGCCAAGCGGACCTGAATCTCTTCGAGAGGGCACTGGTTCGAGCTGTGTATTTCTGGTTAAGACAGCACAAGAGGCGCAACGTGTAGTAAACTTTTTTGGTAAAGTTTGAGTACTACTTTAGGGATCAAATATTCACATTATCGTCCCAACAAGTCAAATAAAAAGAAAAAAGTTGTGTACTTTTACTAACAACATGTAAGCTAATGTTCTAAATCCATATTGGAGACAGGAGCCTAACATAAACATTGTTTTTTTAATATATATAATATAGAAATTCTATTTTAATCTAATTTGATCTTTTTATCAAAAAAAGAAAAAGAAAAGTATATATGTGTGAGTCTCATTTTTGAAAACTTGAAGTCCGGTCTTTTCCCCCCACACCATACATATACTTATACTTGTAGAGTTACTATCACGCAAAAAATACACAATGGTAATATAAACTTAAAAAAGCCACTTAAGTATTGAACCTAAGTTGGAGGCACAATAGAAGGCTAAATTGTTGGTCTCTAATTACTTGCAAGCCTATTGTCAAAAACATGTCGCAGTCAATTATAATCACAAAAATACAAATTTAGAAGTATTGGACCACTAGGTGTCATTTTCTTAATACAACGTGTTTCATACTTCTATTTCTCTAGGTATCCACTCTTGCTTTTGCGTTAATGACGTGTTGTCCACACATTTTTATTTTTTGAGCAATACTATTGATGAGGATAATTTTTGATCAATCGACACGAGGTGCCTTGTGCCTGTAACTTTTATGTTTTCTTTGATGTTTCTTGCGTGGAATGTGCTTGCTGAAATGCTTCACACACAGTGGGAGAACTCGTCCTCACTTAAGAATTTTGTAATTTTGTTAAAATTTCAAATCTTTGTGTATGTGATTGGTCAAAATTTGGTGAATCCCATGTCTTTTAGATCCATGCCAAAACGTGTTTCAGAATTCAAATCAGAGTCTTTTTTTTGTGGATTTGGGTATTCTATGAATTTTGCAATGCTAGAAAATTGAAACGACTTGAAAGTGAAATTGGTTTGTAATTTTTTTTAAAAAAAATTTGTTAATCATTCATGACTCCATTTAATGATTTTCTATTTTGATTGGAGAATACATGTTAATTTTGATTTTGATTTTTTTTTTCCTGGTTATAATTTTGGCAATGTTTCGCCTTTGCAGTTTTTCACAGATTCAGTGAAAAGAGTTTTTGGCAGTAGCTATATGATTCTGAGCTCAAAAAACAGCAATTGGGTCCTCAATAATCTTTCTTTTAATGAGTGAAGAGACACTTTAAGAGCAGCGAGCAGAGGTGTCAAGGATGGCAAAATATTATGACATTGATGATATTATTACAGATGAAGAGGTTGAAACTCATGTCATCCTATGCTGGGTAGTTTTGCTTCGAAATTCCCAATCTAACTATTTTACGTGTTCTGCTCTTGCTTACAGATTGTTGCAGTTATATTCCAAAAGGCAGCATCTGGATTGGGAATTGATCCCAGTTCTGAAACAGACTGTGTTAGTTTCATACAAACTGGAGTTGAATGGGAGTGGATGGTATATTTGTATATTATACTTCTATGAACTTTTGAGGAAAAGCGGTTCATGTAATTGTAATCCCACTCCATGAATTTGGATGAGGCTTAGTGGAGTCCAATTCGAGGTGATGAGGAATTTGCATTTCACTTATTTTGTTCCTCTGTATTCTATATCTATTTCTCTGTCATACATATGCCTGAAATGTTCATAATTGTAATGCCTAATATTTCGTTAATTTGATACGGCTTAGTCAAGTCAAATTTGAAGTGATATCATTCTTCACTAGAATCACTACAGAATTCATTATATGCATTTCACATATTTTGTTGATCTTATTTCTGTCATACATATGCCTGAAATATCTTAATTGTAAATTGTACTCGAATGCCTAACGTTTGTTGGATATTGGATTTGTTGCTTTCCGTGTGGGAGATTCTGGTCATATTTTAATAATCAAGATCATCTCCAGAGGCCACTGTAAGGAGGAGTCATTTGCATAATTTTTTTAACATATCACCTCCTTTTGTAGATTTCATTGGCTATATTTGTATATAATTCTTGGGAGGACTTCCTTGTATACTTCGTGTATAGCTTGGTCGCTTGTCTTACTAGTAATTAGTTTGAATGTAGTTGAAGCCATAGGTACATTGTCCCTGTAAGAAATTGAAGTGTCTGAGATCCTATTGAACTATATTTTAAATTTATCTTACCTGTTTAACTCAGGATTTTAGATGCTTGCTAGTCTGAAAGTCAAATCTCTAAAATTTCAAGAACTATTGTCTACTAGTTATGTGTAAAACGGCCTTGAAGTATTCTAAATAATTTAAATGTTCTTCCAATTTTAACTTTCTCAGTATGCGGGTATACATGGACTTTTTTGTGTGGGTTTAAACCAGCCGGTATGTAAACTTAAATCAAAGGAAGAAGAAAATATCATGCTAGTATCAAAAAGTTCACATAAATAGTCCCTTTACTTTCTCATGCGAACACCTTGTCTGTCTTATATTTGTTTCTGTTATGGAATTTCTATTCAGAATAGCTTGTTTTATGCATCTTGTAATTTTTACATTAGTATCTTATGTTCTTCGTGATAAATTGTAGGCAGACATATTGTTGCGAGGCTACTTTGGGTGGAATTCGCTATGTGCTCTCCAGGTCCTCATTCAAGTTTTTCCAAAGGTATTATACTTCTAGTTGAAAATGCCTTTTGCCTTAAAAGGATTTAGGTGACCATACTATCAAAACTCTAATGGTACCCTAGATGTACTTTGTCACACCCCAAACCACAAAGGGTCCAAGGCATGAAAAAGACATCTCAAAGAACCTGTAGATTTTCCTTCTTATGACAATCCAATCCACATAAATCATATCAAAAACCAACATTAAGAATTTTCATAATAATTTCATTGAATATACTCTCAAAGTAAGTCAGAGCTCTAAGCAGTAATTACAAGGACCAATGGCCACAAAAGAATAGAGGTATGAATAATTAATTACATATCACAGCTTGTCCCATCAGTGGAAATAACATCACAACCACTTCAATATACAAAAGAATGAGTCAAGCCTATTCTAAGATTTACACCATCTACTATACCCATTACAAAAGTTCAGCCTCCATCAGTAGTTAGTCTAACTACTATTAGCCACCAAAAAGCTGTCTCAAAAGACTGTTGCCTACTCTGAAAAGGTTATAAAATAATTGGAATGAGACAGAGCCCAGTAAGTAGCATATTTAATGAGGGTGGGGGAAATGCAGGTTTCATCTATTATAATAATAATAATAATATGACAAGAATGATTTAATAATGAAATACAAGTTCCTCAAAGTAAATATCTTGAAACTATACATTATAATCTGTGAGTATCAACAATGTAATTTCCAAAACCATAATATCTAACATAAGATAAGTTATCACAAATCTACCATACTACCATATAAACCGGTCAGGGGATCCACCCATTCCCAACTGGCATGATATTGTCCTCTCTGGTATGCAGACTCTTGGCCCCATGGACAGCAGCCTCACCCATACCCTCAAGGTTTTTCTCTCCCCCCATGGGCAGCAGAGAGAGCGCGTCAAATAGGACCTCTCTTGCATGTGGTCTCTTGGCCCCATGGACAGCAGCCTCACCTGTTCTGCCCTCAAAGGTGTATTCAATTGGAGCCCTGACCTTGATAGCAGATAAGGCACGCAGTAGGGTTCTTTTATAGCCTCTCTACAAATAGCAAATATCAGAAATTCAGATCGATATAGTACTGTCACATTAAAGTTACGGCATCCACTATGTAGGAGGGCTGGTTGGGACCATATTGCACTTGTTGGGTAGGCATTGGCTTTATAGAGTCCCTTTCTTCAAAGTTGATTCTCTGTGCATGTGTTTAATTTGATCAGCCAATTTTGGAGCTCCACTCACTAGCGTGGTCACAACCAAGTGGTACAAAACTGAAAATATCCTTGCTGTTATTGACTTATTTATTTATGAAGTAGATTGATTTCAAAATTATATGGACTTGATTGAGTTAAAAGTTTCTTGAGATCATATGGTTTGTGAATCAGATGAAATTTGATGTCTTGCTCCCTTCAGCTGACAAATGAATCCCATCTCTGGGGAAAAAAAAAAAAAAAAAAATATATATATATATATATACACACATACACAGCCAACAAACATAATGATTACTCTATTACATCACACTTTATTGGCGAAGTCTTGACTGAAGACAAGTTGACTAACATGGTGCGTATCTAGAGAAGAATGTGAATGCAATTGGTTTGAATTCAATATCAAAATGACTCCTCTCAAAAACTCAGACTACAAATCTATCACTTGATAACATGAGTGCCAAAAACACGTTATGACAAACTGTCACAAACATAACTAGGAAAGAAACCATGGGTAAATTGCGTGCACACACGGGACTTGGACCCAGAACCAAAACCACAATCCTATACTTATGAGGGGTGGAATCGCCATCTGACCCAAGGACGGGGATTATAAATCAGATTGTTTTTTTATACTGATAAGAAGTTCCATTGCAGCACAAAAACTTACATGAAGCAAGCATCCATCCAATCATCTCTTTTCTGAAGTGCAGTAAAAAGATCAACAACCTTCACCCCATTTCTCGGCCAAGCTTTACACAAGCATCTGAGCATCTTTGGCATAACTCATTTGTTCTAACTAGCTCGCTAAAAAAATGACTGGTTTAAGAAGGAAAACTTGAGTTAGAATTCACATTATTAGAAAACCAGGAAAACAACACACTCAAGATGTGACTCAGAGCACCTTATGTTTCCACAAATGTTTTCCTCATTGTATGGTAGCATCCCAGAACCAAGAGAAGTAGTGTTTGGAGTCGAATCATAATTTTTTTTTTTTTAATAAATATCAGAGAGCTATCAATATTGATACAAACTAGAATCCATTTTTCACTGTCTACATTAAGNTGAATACACCTTTGAGGGCAGAACAGAAGCTAAGACTTCTCTCATACCTTAGGTGTAGAAGCCATTCAAGCCAATAAAATAGATGGGGAAATATCATCTCACAGATTATAAGTCAGTCATGAGCTGCCTAAGTGGTCCATTTTGTTTATATCACAAGACATCGAGACTTTACTGAGTAAATGATAAATATTGTTCCACACACCTTAATTCATACACTTTTATACACAATTGAAAAAATATTGAAGTGTGTAAAAGCGTATGCCTTATGGCCTGTTTGGAAGTTTAGAGAGGGAGGAGAGTAGAGGAGAGTAATGGGGAGGAGAGTAGCGGGGAATAGTTTTCCTTCACCTTGTTTGGATGTTTTTAAAATTAGTAAGGGGGAATGGAGTAATTAGCCATTCCCCTTGTTTGGATGTTTTAAAAATTAGGATGGAGAGAAGAAGAAATGATTAAAATAGATAAATTTACCCCTATTTGAAAATAGACTTGCAACATTGGCCTATGATTAATTTGTTAGAAATGGTAAATTAGGGAATTTACTTGGACAATAATTTATCTACTCTACTCTACTCTCCTTCCAAATCTCTCCAATTTGGAGGAATTAAAAATGAGGGGTTAGAGGGAGTTGAAATCCCTCCAAACCCTTCCAAACCCCTCCTCCTCATTTCTTAAAAAACTTCAAAATAAGGTAATCAGATTACTCTCCCTCCCTCTACTTTACTCTCCCTCCTTTTTTAAACATCCAAACATGCCATTAGAGTGTGAGTAATAAACGCACACTTTAATAAGTAATAAGAGGTAAATTCAAAACATAGCCCAACTAATTAATAGGCTTCCACTTGTAAGCTTTCGTGGCTGATTCCATGTCCAACCTCCCTTTGTTGGGTTCTTAGTGATGTACACAGATTGTCTTGTTCTTTTTTTTTTTTTTTTAAAATAAAGTTTAGTTACAAAATTAATTGTAACCTTAGACTAAAATTTTACTCAATAAAATAAAAATTACTATATATTTTTAAAAGTTAACCGTTGAATTGCATGTTCTTTACTTTCTTAATACATATGTCAAATTTTATGTCAATTGGATTTTATTTACTATATGATCTATAAGCTTATATTTTATGCATAATTTTTAACTACAAAAACTTGCAATTTAAATAATTTATTGATGACATAGCTATTGATATTTAATTTTTTAGAAATTTTGTAAGTATGGAGTTTAGAAGAAGAAGAAGATGTAATCCAATATTAGTGGATTTGTCAAAATTCACCTTCAATAAAAAGATATTATGTAAGGTTGTAACTTTAGGTTACAACCAATTTTGTAGCTAAACTGTCTTTTTTTTTTTTTTTTTCTCTTATTTTTTTAGGTTTTTTTGTTTGGAGATGAGAGAGACACAAAAGGTCTCATTTGTAACAGAGGTGGGTTACAGAAACCTAATGGTGCAAATCTCAGGTAGGCAAAGTGACACTTTTCAAACCACAGATAGGCAACATGAATTTGGGCCAAAACACAGGTAGGTTTAGTGTAATTACCCCTAAAAAGAAAAAAGTCCAAGAAAAATTTTGAAGAGATATAGCTTGCAACATTAATAATGAGATTATTATATAATGATTTCAAAATAAAAAATTTTGTAGAAGAAAATTGAAAGATTTTATATATATGCATATATGAATGTGTGTGTGTGTGTGTGTTTTTTTTTTTTTTTTTTTTTTTTGTCAATGTATAAAGTTCTATTTTTATTAGATTTTGTATAATTTAAGTTTCTTAATAATCACTCTCAAAAAAATTCTTGGAACTGCCATTGCGGATGGGTCATGGCCCATGGGGTGGTGGCGTGGGTTGTGGTAGGCATGGGTTTTATGGGGTGGGCGTGGGTTGTGGGATGTGTGGGTCTGGCGTGGTTCAGAATTTTGGTTGTGGGCTGTTGTGGTATGGTGGTGGTGGATGTGTGAGTTTTAGCTGTGATGTTGGTTGTGTGGGTCGGAATGTGATTGGGTGAGTTTGATGTTGGCTGTGCGGGTCGGAATGTGGCTGTGTAAGTTTGATTTTTTCGATTTATTTCAATTTTTTCTTTGTAGCCCAAATTGGGTGTAACAAAATGACTGAATTCTTCTCCTGTCCATTCAGGCTTGGTTACGTGAGTTCAATTGTATGTTTACCATTCAGCTTAATCCAAAGCACAATATCTAATGCTTGAATTGATAGGCTTTCTGTGTTCTTTTGCTTCTTTTGACCCAAAGCACAATACCATTCAGCTTGATCCAAAGAAGCTTCATAGCAATAAAAGTTCTCTAAAAATCTGTGTATTAATTAATCGAAGAAGTGTGGAACTAGTCCTAACTCTCCTAAGCAGAGCCATATGCAATGGCAGATTCTCACTCCAACAAGAAATCATTGCAATTTTCAATATCACATTTCTGTCAACACCAATCAAGAAGAAACTTTGAAAATTGATAAATTTTAGGTAGTGCTAGGACACTTGCAGGCAAAATCATTCCTCACAGAGGTTGTGAATCACTTCAAGTTGCCAAATGTAATGAAATCTTGCACCCAGTGACCCAAATGAAGTTTTAAACTAGTAAATTAGCCTTAAAGTTCAATATACTTCTTTCAAGACTCATTCTGCACCGAGTTTAAATGTGTAAATCAGTGAAAGAGCACTCATCAAAAATAAAATCCCACATATTTTAGTTAATAACAAATAATATTGCTATAGAGGGAATGCACATGCTAAAAGTTTCTAAGGTGAGCATCAATTCTCATTCACACACTCGGATGTAAGTACTCAAAAGATGTAACAGATCATTGACTAAGAAAAATATTTCAATATGAAAGACAATGTATTAGACGATCTAATGCTATTAAGCTTCCAGTAGATGTATTGATTTCAAGTGGTGGTAATTTGAGTATCCAATTTTTAGAAGTCGGCACAATACAAACTCATTTGTTTACTACGGGGAAGAGGTTAAGCGCAGACTCGTAAACCTAGGAACTATTGTTTTACTTCCTATAATATTATATTACAGAAGACCTTTCTCAGATTGTCAACTGAACTCTAATTGTAAAGAAAATCTAAATTATTGTTCCCCTCAGAAGAGAAATTCCTGCGTGGGCCTCCACCACCGTTGCCCCTAGTCCTTCTTACCATATGTCCATTTAATGGCGAGAGTTGATGCAGATTGACCACCACCAGCCGGTCCATTCCTCTTTGCAGACACACCATCAGCAGCAGAATTAGACTTCTTTGTGGACAAATAATCGTGCAATCTTGTGACAAAAACAGTCAAAATAAAGGATAAAGTTATTTTTTCGAGGATGCATGCACCTCCACCCTTATAAAGGGACTTAACACCCTCATTCCTGATAATCTCTGCAAATGCATGCATTGAACTCTGATAACAACTTCTCCAGAGGTCATCATCATCCTCCTATTTACAGTGTCCAATGGATAAGTTGCCATCTTTTGACAAACTGCAACTCCCACTGCCATTACTGATGATGCCAAGAAGTCTTCCTGCAAAAACAGCAAGTGTAATTCAACATAATTCTGTATCATGAATGGATTGCTATTTGACACTTATCAGCAATAGCAAAACCTTTAAAAAAAAAATCTCTGGATTACATGAAATGAAGATGCCACTCAGACAATTAAAATTAAAAATATTGGGAAAGCCAAATGTAACCAAAAACAAAAGAGAGAGCGAAAGGAATTTGTCAAGAAACACTTGGAAAAAATAAATCAAAGGTGACCTTGATTGTAAAAAAGCAATTCATCCTGGGTATAGGGGCTATGAATGTCATCAAGGAAATAGCCCCAATGACACTAAATTCTCATGTTTGCACTGACCTGTGACCGGACCCAGAGTAACATAAACGGCCGGAAGATAACATGTATGCCAAAGTAGACCCCAGTACTTAATAAGCTGTTACAACATGAGATAGCAAATCCACGGTACAGTCCAGCAAAGCCATCTGATCTTATAGTATTTTTGTAGACATCAATCAAACCTTTGAATTGCCTTTCTTCAATCTTATTGTTTGTCTTGATATCATTGGCTAGGCAAGTCTGGGCATAATCCAGGGGATAAACAACAAAATGAGTTGCTAAATTAGCAAAATTTCCTACTGCCAACCGTCCGAGTAACCATTTCCAGTAGCCATCTTTGTCTTTCTGGAAAATGGTTACAGTCTGAAAATAGTTGTTAAGGCCAAAGTTTATTACCTGTTGTACATATAAATACTGTGGATTTAATAAACAAGATTAAGATGAGACAAAGAAGAAATAAACAACAAAAACATCTACAAATTTCTAATGGTCAAAATCAAGTTTAAGAAGCCCAGTTAATGGACAATAAGTTATAAAAGAAAAAATTGCTGAAAATTTACTCTAAAGGAAACGTCGCTGATGGCACTAGGGATGTAGCCTCTCCAAAGGGATATGAAGCCTTCATTACTGATTGTTCTGGCGAAGCAGTTCACAATTCCTTTATAATGCTTAGGTAGTCTATGTAAAGGAATTGTGAACTGCTTCGCCAGAACAGTCAGTAATGAAGGCTTAGGTAGTCTACCTGACTTGATCATCTCATCTTGGCACTGGATCAGGAGTTTCACTCTCCCAATTGGAGCAGTTAGCACCCCAAAAAGAACACAGAATGATCCATAACCTAACCTAGCTCGAGAGGCAGACTTATGCTTTTCCAGGGGAGACGTTACAAATACTGGAAGCAGGGGTGAAGCAAGATAGGAGGCAGAGCCAGCATTTGCTGGGAGCAATGTTTTGTGCAATCTGTCGATCGCATATCCACCAGCACTGGGAATGTTTTGCAAGCTTGAAGTCCAGGCTTGATGGTTAGGAAAGTGCGTGATGGAGAGGTAAGGTTGCACTCTTATCGTCTGGATTACAGATGGAAGTTGTGGCCTATCTGCCATTTTTGCAACTCAATTTGGTAACCTGCAAGGAAATTAACAAATCAGGCAATAAGGAAAGCAAAAATGGCAGATAGGCCACAACGCTAACGAAAGCATAAATGACATGCATATAATTATGCAGATATGGGTGTGATTCCAGCTCCAGAAAGAGGGCTGGTAAAGCAGACCCAACTAAGCTTACAAGTTCTGTAGGCATAAAATCAAAACTAGACATAAATGAAGGGTCTGGAATAGAAACCACAATGCATTTGTTTCTCTCAACAAGAGAAAACAAGAAGTAAAAATATCAATACATCAGGTTCAGTAGCATATCCATTTCACATATATGAGAAAACTCCTTAAAGATTCAATAATAATATTCAGAAAGCAAAGTTTCCATTGAAGCCAAAACTGAGTCCACTTTCTGGGTCTTATTTTCCAGACTGGGATTGCACATAAACTTTTAGATTCTCATAAAAATAATGCTTGCATCATGAACTGGAGGAGATATTCAAATGGGGAAACAAAACAGAGACTTAAGATTTGCCTGACTATTTCTAAGAGCATTAGCATTGAATGCCAAATCAAGGAAAATTTGGAATTTTAAGCCCTAAAATCATCTGCATTGGGAATGCTAAACAGCAGTATTGCAAATTTTTTTGCAATACTGCTATAGTGCAATTCTAAACATAGAATTGCACTGTAGCAAGTATCGTAAAAAAATAATAATATTTTATTTGGAAGAAAGCTGAAAATGAGAGAGAGGAGAGAGATGGGAGAGAAGATATAATTTTGAGATATATTATTTTATTATGTTGATATATTATTTTAACGAGTAAAAGAGGAAAATAGAAGTTTGGGATGTGGAGGTATTATAAAATGGTATGGTATAATGATAAAGTGGCATTTTAGAATTGTAAAATAGAGTAGTATTGGAATTTTCCAATACTAATGCTCTAGGACACCATTAGTCATTTACACATTAAAATAACCATACTACTACACTAGAAATACTTTTTCCACACAAAAAAAAAAAAAAAAAATTATATCAATGTGGTCATACATTGGCACACTCTTTGGATATCTGTATGGGTTGGCCATTTCACTATTTGCTTACATTGACCAAAAACTTGTGAACAAAATCAGTGCCATCAAGCTATATTGAAAGTTCAAAATGGGTATGAAACACCCTTGAACGTTGAGACCCCAAATAATAAAATTACCAATTCAAGCTTTATATCAAACAACTAATGTGCGGAACATGATAACAAGCTTATAACAGAATTGATAAACAATCTAAGCTAAATATAAACACATCCATAGCAGTAAATATAAGGCAAAGATAAAGGGAAAGAAGATGCAAACACACGGACAACACACGATGTGTTATCGAAGAGGAAACCGAAGTCCTCGGCGTAAAACCTCTCCGCCACCCTCCGAGCGGTGATAAAATCCACTAAAGAATATAGTTGGGATACATGAACAGCAGAAGACCCTCCAAGCCTAATCTACCCAAGTACCTAAACCCTCCAAGCTTCTTACTCCAACGAGGTTACGCCGAACCTATTTCTTGTTTAGCTTCCCGGATTCCGCTGCTTGACCATAGCATCAATCAATGTATATTGGTTCCTTCCCAAACTGCTTTCCTAAGCACCAAATAAACCTTCTCACAGACGTGGGTGTGGTGAGATAAGAATTTGGTAAAAGACCTCTCAAGGGTATGACAATGGAGAGGAAGAGAGTAGAGGAATTTGAAGAGTATCTAAGGTAAATATTGAGGATGAGGCAATCTTGTTTTTCTCTAGGGTTTCTCTCACAAAATTCTCTCTGGAAGCTCTCTCAATTTAGTGGGTATAAGGGTGTATATATAGTAGGGTGAGAAGGGAATGCAAAACGTCAGTTTTTGCCAAACAGTGTTAACTCGCGGCTTGTCCAAGTCGCGAGTTCCAGTCGCGACGTAACGGCCTGGCTAGCCTGGAACTTTTGTCCTGTAGCGTGATAGCTGGCGCGACCTTTCAGCTTCCCAGTGTGCCTCTCACGTGCCAGAGTTTGGCGGCTTGCCAGTCGCGACACACCCGCGAGTCTTAGCCGCGAATCTCTATTTTTCTTGCACACTCTTGAGCTTTTCTTCACATCTTCTCACACACTGCCCTTACAATTTTTCCACCTAAATACAGGGTTACTAAGTGCTAAATTACAAGCAAATTGGTCACAGAATAAAGCCAATTAGATGGTTGATTAAATTCAACCTTACATATATGATATTATTACCTCTCCTCCCATCTCCCTTTTCCCTTAACCTTAAATATTCTCTAAATCATCTCAATCTCATTTAATAATTTGTTCAACTCTACATATTAGATCTTTTAAATTAAAAGGAAAAAAAATCACAAAAAGAGGACTTTCATATTAAATTGAATTACAAATATGAGAGGGAGGAAATAATTATAAATAAATAAAAAACCAAGTCAGAAATGCTTAACAATATGAGAGTGATTTCAAGGAACCAGATAGAGCAAAAACCACATCAAAACATATTGAGACCTTCAGCTAAGCAAGGAGTGAACTAGTGTAATTTCATTCATTCAAAAATCCATTTTCTCTCATTTCAAAAACCAAAAAGTGCCTAAAACCATAGAGGAAAATTAGCATGAAAATAAGAATTTTGGGTCTCCCAAGTTATAAACACCATAGTGATTAAGAGAGAGAGATACTCAGTGCATAACAAGCAAGACTAGCTGTCTAGCTCATGCTGCTCTGCTGTGAATACCCAAGTCTGGTGGGAAATGCGTCGTGCATGTAGCACATGAGTCATTCATCACATGTAGTGGAGTGGGTCCCAACTCACATGTCATTCTAGAGGAGTAAGTAAAGGCCGTACAAAATGGACAATGATGCCATGGCCAGAACGGTGAAGGGATTCAATTTTAACCCAACGAAACAGAAATCTTTTTAGTAATTTTAGTGACTCTCTCTCTCTCTCTCTCTCTCTCTCTCTCCTCTGTTTAATTGTTCTCTCTCTACTGTATATTTTGTCTTTAGCTTTTTTCTTTCCAACAGAACAGGAAAGTCTTTTCTTTTTTAAATTACTTTGATTGATGGATGGGTATTATATTATATTATAATACACCTCTCTCTCTCTCTCTCTCTCTCTCTCTAAAACCCTTTTTCAGCATTTTTCTGTATGGAAGTAAAACAGTGTATGACCCTTTTGGTTTGATAATATACATCTCATGTCCACAACAAGGTGATAGACCCTTAACCCTTTAATTATTAAAAAAAAAAAAAAAAAACTAAATACTAGTATAATAGTGCATTGTAAGTCAAATGTACTTTCTGAGTCTATTGAATAATAGTCGGCCAAAATCACTGGGTCCTCTCTCCATATAGCTAAAATTTAATGGATTTTACTCATGTGTGTCATAAGGGCACATAATAATTTCTATTTTTGAAAAAAAATTTTTTGAGAATGGAAAAAGTAATGACAATTTTTTCAATTCTCGAAAAAATGTTTTCAAAAATAAAAAACTTAGAGCGCATATTAACTAGACCCAAATTTTATAGCACCAATGATTTTATCATAAGAATGCTTTTCATGTGGGCTGTGCAACTTGCTGGCCTTTAATTTCAGCTCCAATAATGTTAGAAGGCGACTCTCAGGTTTGCTACAAATCAATCACAGTGCATGGCATGGGCATCCCATGGACTATCGAGAATGTCATTCAAAGTGTAAAGTATCTGGCCTCTAATCTTCCTTTTTTGTCTTTTAGGTGGGTCCCTAGAGAAGCCAATGAGGCCGCCCACTCTCTTGCTAAATGGAGTTTGATGTATAGTGTGTTTGGTTCTTTCGGCTTTTGTAACAGCCCTTCCTGTTTTGTTAAGGTTATCAGGGAGGAGGCTGGTTGCCTTGTTGGTGTTTAGTTCTTTTTATTTGAATAAAATTATCCATTCATCAAAAAGTATGCTTTCATGTCTTTTACCCCCAAAAAAAAAAAAAAGTATGCTTTTCATGTAGAAATTATATGGTGATAAGGGTTATAAAGTTATTAAGGTTTATAAATATTACTAATAATTCCAAATAATGACTCATTTTTCAAAACAAAAAAAAAAATAATGATTCCTTAATTTTTATTTTATTTATTTCTTAATATTACCGGATTTGAAAAGAATTACATGTGTAAAAATTTCATGGTCAACAATTGAACATTCTGCTAAGTTTTTATTTCTTAATTAAAAAGTTATTAATATACAGATAAATTGTACTGTTCCTCCTAAACTATAAGTACATGGAAAATGTAATGTCTTCGTTTAATTTAAAAGTTACTAATTCCTCAATTATCTTTTTGTAATAAGCACTCTATTCTTGCAGTTATTATTTTTGTTAAATTAAGATAAACAAATGAATTTTTGAAAAATGAGTCTAAAGACGCACGTTAATGGCCTTAATGCCCTCCAATAACAAACAAATTTGGCAAAAATTCAAAACTGACCCTCTAAGTTTTAACTTTTGTCATTTTAGTCCTTTAAGTTTTAGTTTTGTCATTTCAGTCCTTTAAATTTCAAATTTTTGCAATTAAGTCCCCTGTTACCCTTCCGTTAGTTGTTGCCGTTTACTAACCAAAATGACGTCCTTTGGGCTTTTTTTATTTTTTATTTTTTTTATTTTGTAATTAAAAGAAAATGTAAAACTGTTATTACAAAAAAAAAAAAAAAAGAAAAAAAAAAATAAGGGTAAACAGGGTTGATTGGCATCTCATCTCTATAAATTAATTGTATGAGGTTGAAATCTTACTTATCCAATTTTGGCCCGCCACAGAAACATTGGTTGAAACCCTAACTTTTTTTTCTTTTATCATAATTTCTTTTTTGCTTCAAATTAAAAATTATCATTATAGCAAACTATTTAAGAATCTAGAAACTAACACAAAAACATTAGAAAATGATAAATTCATAAGTTTTAACTTGTTTAATTTGGAGAGAGTCCAATTGTAATCAAGGTCAATCTGCCACGAAAAGTAACCATGCAACCCCTTTCCCTTAGCATATGTGACCTTTGTATAAATACTTTGGACATCATCATAACCAATCCAAGTTGTCCCATTGTAGCAATAATCTGATACAAGCATGGAATTAAACGTTGTTGTGGTACTGTTTTGCGCCATGAATTGAACCAATTTCTTTGTGACCACCCTAAATTCTTTTTAAGTCCAACATAATTAAATTTTGGACAAAATTTGGCAACAAACTTGGTTGTAGACTAAGGCTACAACTCTATTCAATATTTTTTTTATTGAATGTGAATTTTAACAAATCCACCATTTAATTTCATTTTCTTCTTAAATCCTCCATACTTGCGAAATTTTAAGAAGATAAAAGATTAATAGCTATGTCGTCAATCGAATATTTAAATTTCGAGTTTTTGTAGTCCAAAATTATACATAAAAAATAATTTTATGGATCGAATGGTAAATAACATCCAATTGGCATGAAATTTTGAAGTGTTTTAAGAACATAAAGAACATGCAATTCATTGATTAGATTTTCAAAATATGTAACAATGTTAATTCATTTAGTGAGAGTGACTACAACTAAGTTTGTAGCCAAATTTTGTTCTTAAACTTTGGTCCCCTTAACAATATATTAGGTCCTTACAAATAAAAAGAAAAAAGTCCAAGAAAATTTTTATTTAACTAAACTTTTGAAGAGATGTAGCTTGCAACATTGATAATGAGATTATCATGTAATGATTTCAAAATAAAAAAATTTGTAGAAGAAAATTGTAAGATTTTATGTGTGTGTGTGTTTTGTCAATGTATAAAATTCTCTTTTTATTAGATTTTGTATAATTTAAGTTTCTTAATAATCACTCTCAAAAAAATTCCTAGAGCCGCCACTACCGATGAGTCATGGCCCATGGGGTGGTGGCTGTTGTACATATAGGTATATAGAAGGATATGTTGTAATAATGATGTTTGAGTTTGGAGAATATGAATTCATAAAGTGAAAATTCAAGTTCTGGAATTTTCTAAGTGAAAATTCGAAAATCTAAATTTTCTGGAATTTTCTGCAGAATTTTTTGGTGACTGTTCAGAAAGGTTGAAGAAGTTTCAATCTTTGTTAACCGTTTTATGAAAAAATAAAAAACTCTCCATACGTGCCTTTTCATGAAATATACGTGCCTTTTCATGAATAGAGGCTTACGTTCACTTGAAAAATAACTAACTCTACATACGTGCATTTTCATGAAACATAATCCTATGAAAACATAACCTTGTGAGTATAAATAGAGGTTTATGTTCACTTGAAAAATAACTAACACCATAAAAGAGTAAGTTTGAAAGAAATACAAGAAATCCTGTGGTTATTCTCCAGAATTGCTATCTGTAAAACCTAACATCTTGGTTGTATTCTGGAGACAAATTTGCGATAACCCTTTAGCAACAAAAGTGTGAGGGGCAAATATTGTCTAAGGAAAACGATATAGTGCTTCCAAGTTATCTATTTTTTGTTTGTTTTTTGTGCTAACCTTGTTCTACCATTAATACTTTGTGTAATATTCCCAACAGTGGCTTGGTCGTGGTGGCGTGGTTCGTGGCAGGCATGGGTTTGATGTGCATGGGTTGTGGGATGTCTGGGTTTGGCGTGGTTCAGAATTTTGGTTGTGGGTTGTTGTGGTTTGGTGGTGGTGGATGTGTGGGTCCTGGCTGTGATGTTGGTTGTGTGGGTCGGAATGTAATTGTGTGAGTTTGATGTTGGCTGTGTGGGTTGGAATGTGGCTGTGCGGGTCAGAATGTGGCTGTGTAAGTTTGATTTTTTCAATTATTTCGATTTTTTCTTCGTATCCCAAATTGGGTGTAACAAAATGACTGAATCCTTCTCCTCTTTATTCAGGCTTGGTTACGTGAGTTCAATTGTATGTTACCCATTCAGCTTAATCTAAAGCTCAATATCTAATGCTTGAATTGATAGGCTTTCTGTCTTCTTTTGCTTCTTTTGACCCAAAGCACAATACATTCAGCTTGATCCAAAGAAGCTTTATAGCAATAAAAGTTCTCTAATGATCTGTGTATTAATTAATCGTCGAAGTGTGGAACTAGTCCTAACTCTCCTAAGCAGAGCCATATGCAATGGCAGATTCTCACTCCAATAAGAAATCATTGCAATTTTCAATATCACATTTCTGTCAACACCAATCAAGAAGAAACTTTCAAAATTGATAAATTTAGGTAGTGCTAGAACACTTGCAGGAAAAATCATTCCTCACAGAGGTTGTGAATCACTTCAAGTTGCCAAATGTAATGAAATCCTGCACCCAGTGACCCAAATGAAGTTTAAAACTAGTAAACTAGTCTTAAAGTTCAATATACTTCTTTCAAGACTCATTCTGCACCGAGTTTAAATGTGTAAATCAGTGAAAGAGCACTCATCAAAAATAAAATCCCACATATTTTAGTTAATAACAAATAATATTGCTATAGAGGGAATGCACATGCTAAAAGTTTCTCAGGTGAGCATCAATTCTCATTCACACACTCGGATGTAAGTACTCAAAAGATGTAACAGATCATTGACTAAGAAAAATATTTCAATATGAAAGACAATGTATTAGACGATCTAATGCTATTAAGCTTCCAGTAGATGTATTGATTTCAAGTGGTGGTAATTTGAGTATCCAATTTTTAGAAGTCGGCACAATACAAACTCATTTGTTTACTACGGGGAAGAGGTTAAGCCCAGACTCGTAAACCTAGGAACTATTGTTTTACTTCCTATAATATTATATTACAGAAGACCTTTCTCAGATTGTCAACTGAACTCTAATTGTAAAGAAAATCTAAATTATTGTTCCCCTCAGAAGAGAAATTTCTGCGTGGGCCTCCACCACCGTTGCCCCTAGTCCTTCTTACCATATGTCCATTTAATGGCGAGAGTTGATGCAGATTGACCACCACCAGCCGGTCCATTCCTCTTTGCAGACACACCATCAGCAGCAGAATTAGACTTCTTTGTGGACAAATAATCCTGCAATCTTGTGACAAAAACAGTCAAAATAACGGATAAAGTTATTTTTTCGAGGATGCATGCACCTCCACCCTTATAAAGGGACTTAACACCCTCATTCCTGATAATCTCTGCAAATGCATGCATTGAACTCTGATACTTAACAACTTCTCCAGAGGTCATCATCATCCTCCTGTTTACAGTGTCTAATGGGTAAGTTGCCATCTTTTGACAAACTGCAACTCCCACTGCCATTACTGATGCAGCCAAGAAGTCATCCTGCAAAAACAGCTAGTGTAATTCAACATAATTCTGTATCATGAATGGATTGCTATTTCACACTTACAAGCAATAGCAAAACCTTTAAGAAAAATCTCCGAATTACATGAAATGAAGATGCCACAATAGACAATTAAAATTAAAAATATTGGGAAAGCCAAATGTAACCAAAAACAAAAGAGAGAGCGAAAGGAATTTGTCAAGAAACACTTGGAAAAAATAAATCAAGGGTGACCTTGTTTGTAAAAAAGCAATGCATGCTGGGTATAGGGGATATGAATGTCATCAAGGAAATAGCCCCAATGACACTAAATTCTCATGTTTGCACTGACCTTTGACCGGACCCAGAGTAACATAAACGGCCTGAAGATAACATGTATGCCATGGTAGACCCCAGTACTTAATAAGCTTCTACAACATGAGACAGCAAATCCACGGTACAGTCCAGCAATGCCATCTGATCTTATAGTTTTTTTGTAGACATCAATCAAACCTTTGAATTGCCTTTCTTCAATCTTATTGTTTGTCTTGATATCATTGGCTAGGCGAGTCTGGGCATAATCCAGGGGATAAACAACAAAATGAGTTGCTAAATTAGAAAAAATTCCTCCTGCCAAGCCTCCGAGTAACCATTTCAATCTTGCAAAATAGCCATCTTTGTCTTTCTTGAAATTGGTCAGAAAATAGTTGTTAAGGCCAAAGCTTATTACCTGTTGTACACATAAATACTGTGGATTTAATAAACAAGATTAAGATGAGACAAAGAAGAAATAAACACAAAAACATCTACAAATTTCTAATGGTCAAAATCAAGTTTAAGAAGCCCAGTTAATGGACAATAAGTTATAAAAGAAAAAATTGCTGAAAATTTACTCTAATGGAAACGTCGCTGATGACACCAGGGATGTAGCCTCTCCAAAGGGATATGAAGCCTTCATTACTGATTGTTCTGCCGAAGCAGTTCACAATTCCTTTATAAGGCTTAGGTAGTCTACCTGACTTGATCATCTCATCTTGGCACTGGATCAGGAGTTTCACTCTCCCAATTGGAGCAGTTAGCACCCCAAAAAGAACACGGAATGATCCATAAAGTAACCTAGTTCGAGAGGCAGACTTATGCTTTTCCAGTGGAGCTCTTACAAATACTGGAAGCAGAGGTGAAGCAAGATAGGAGGCAGAGCCAGCATTTGCTGGGAGCAATGTTTTGTGCAATCTGTCGATCGCATATCCACCGGCACTGGGAATGTTTTGCGAGCTTGAAGTCCAGGCTTGATGGTTAGGAAAGTGTGTGATGGAGAGGTAAGGTTGCACTCTTATCTTCTGGATTACAGATGGAAGTTGTGGCCCATCTGCCATTTTCGCAACTCAATTTGGTGACCTGCAAGGACATTAACAAATCAGGCAATAAGGAAAGCAAAATATGGACAAAGGATAACTCTTAAAATCTTAATAAAATTTCACAAAGCTAATGAAAGCATAAATGACATGCATATAATTATGCAGATATGGGTGTAATTCCAGCTCCAGAAACAAAGAGGGCTGGTAAAGCAGACCCAACTAAGCTTACAAGTTCTATAGGCATATAAAATCAAAACTAGACATAAATGAAGGGTCTGGAATAGAAACCACAATGCATTTGTTTCTCTCAACAAGAGAAAACAAGAAGTAAAAATATCAATACATCAGGTTCAGTAGCATATCCATTTCACATACATGAGAAAACTCCTTAAAGATTCGATAATAATATTCAGAAAGCAAAGGTGGTGTTTGGTAGAGTAGTTTGAAAATTATTGTTTATAGTTTTTTGAAATACGTGTGGGTGAAAAAGTGTGTTGAAATACGTGAAATACTGTTTAAAAATTAAAAAATGTTGTTTGAAATGACAAACCAAACGGGGCCAAAGTTTCCATTGAAGCCAAAATTGAGTCCACTTTCTGGGTCTTATTTTCCAGACCTGAGATTGCACATAAATTTTTAGATACTCATAAAAATAATGCTTGCATCATGAACTGGAGGAGATATTCAAATGGGGAAACAAAACAGAGACTTAAGATTTGCCTGACTATTTCTAAGACACCATTTAGTCATTTTAAAAAAAAAAATGCTTAACAACATGAGAGTGATTTCAAGGAATCAGATAGGGCAAAAACCACATCAAAACATATTGAGACCTTCAGCTAAGCAAGGAGTGAACTAGTGTAATTTCATTCATTCAAAAATCCATTTTCTCTCATTTCAAAAACCAAAAAGTGCCTAAAACCATAGAGGAAAATTAGCATGAAAATAAGAATTTTGGGTCTCCCAAGTTATAAACACCATAGTGACTAAGAGAGAGAGAGAGAGAGAGAGAGAGAGAGAGATACTCAGTGCATAACAAACAAGACTAGCTGTCTAGCTCAGGCTGCTCTGATGTGAATAACTGAATATCCAAGTCTGGTGAGAAATGCGTCTTGCATGTAGTACATGAGTCATGTGTAGTGGAGTGGAGGCCTAATATAACCGACGCACACGAGTGGGTCCCAGCTCACATGTCATTCTAGAGGAGTAAGTAAAGGCTGTGCAAAATGGACAATGATGGCGATGGCCAGAACAGTGAAGGGATTCAATTTCAACCCAACAAAACAGGAATCTTTTTAGTAATTTTAGTGAAAACTCTCTCTCCTGTTCTCTCTCTCCCGTATATTTTGTCTTTAGCTTTTTTCTTCCCAACAGAACAGGAAAGCCCTTTTTTTTTTAAATTACTTTGATTGATGGATGGGTATTATATTATATTATAATACACCTCTCTCTCTCGCTCTCTCTCTCTCTCTAAAACCCTTTTTCAGCGTCTCTTTTTGGGTAAACTCTCTCTGTATCTTTCTTTCTCTGGTCTCTGTATCGAAGTAAAACAGTGTAAGACCCTTTTGGTTTGATAATATACATCTCATGTCCACAACAAGTTGATAGACCCTTAGCCCTTTACTTAAAAAAAAAAAAAAAAAAAATACTAAATACTAGTATAATAATGCTTTAGAGCATCCGTATCAGCCATGCTAAATGTGCCAAATGCCAAATATTTGGCACATTTGGCACACAAAACACAAAAAATCTCATTTATTAGATGTTCCAAATCTTATTATTTTTGCCGCATGTAAACAGTGCCCTCACAAATTTACCACTGTACGGACAGCTGTGGCATAAGTTTTTATTTTTTTTTATTCCTCTTTCTCTCTCATCTCTCCGTCAGTCTCACTCTCACCATCAACCCCCAATCCTCTCCTCTCAAACCCCACTCTGTCTCTCTATCTCCCACTCCCTGTTTCTCTCGGCGCCATCGCCCTGCTCGACCTCGGCGCCTCCGTGCTCACCAAGACGCTGACATTAGCCGCCGCGTTCATCAACGCGCTCGCTTTCTTCTTCTCCCACGAGTTCATCAAGACCGGGCTCGGGAACCGAATCGCTAACCAGCTCGTCGTTGGTGCGAATCTGACTTTCAACACGATCAAGCATACGATCAGGTGGACCGATTGGGCCAAGGTGGCGATCGTGCCTGGGTTGGTGTCGTTGATTGTTGGGGTGATTTGTAATGGGTCCGATGGTATGGGTGTGGGGTTTTGATTTGTGGGAGTGGGTTTTGGGTCATGGTGGTGTAGTGGTGGCGTGGGGCCGTGGTTGTGGCTGGGTATTTGTTGTGAAATTTTAAAATACTCGCAAGTGTACGAACCGTACCGAAGTATAGTTTGACAAGAACGAGGTCGAACCCACAGGGACTTGAATGAACGTAGGAAAATTAATTAAATCTTAACCAAATTAATCCTAATCTAGTTTAATAAAAATTGGTTGTTTTGAAATTAAATAAACTAAGCAAATAATAATATTAAGCAAATAGTTAAACTAAGCAAAGGATATAAAACAATAAAAAGATGTAAACAATCAAGGGAAAGAAATTAAGGTTTTGGAATCCACCTTGTAAGTCATATCAGTATATATTTATGATCATTAATTTTTCCCAACTCACTACATGATAATCTAGAAATCAATCTTGTTATCATGGAAAATATCCTCATTAAAATCCTTATTTTAAAAATCAAAAGCATGTTCTTCTTCGCTTCTTAAGTATAAAACCAAATCATCAATTGTATCCGTAGCCAAACAAATCACAAGATATATCCAATTCTAAAAATCAAATCATAACTTGTATCCATTGACAGACAAATCACAAACGATATCCAATTTTATAATCAAGAATTAATAAACCAAGCATTCAATTAATTAAGACAAATCCTAAATCATGAGAAAAACATGATTGAACTCATATCTAGAATCCCATCTTAGTCAATTGATATGAAGCAAGAACAATTTAAATCATTAAAGAACAACTATTGTGGGAAAAATCAAATCACATAAATATTACTAATAATCCTTAACAAGGTTTCATCCTCAACCCTAATTATAAATTTAGCTACTCATGGTAATTGAAATAAAACAAAAGAATAAAATACTAAACATTAAACTAGACAAATAAAATAGAGAAAGAAATAGTCACAATGCTATCATGGAGAAAAGCTACAGAGAAGCCACATGCGGCACTGCCTCTTGCTCCAATTTTCTGTTTTGCATCTCAGCCCTAGCACTAGCCTCCGTCCCCCCTGAATTTTGCCCTAAAAAGCCTTTAAATAGGTCAATGAATCCTATTACAAGTTGAATTCCCGTTTGGAGAAAATCCCAGACTTTTAGGCTTTACTTAACCGACTATTTAGGCCCACTTAACGTCAGAATTAGGGCTTCTGGTAAACTACAAAGTTGTAGCCCTTTAAGTTAACTTTCCAGCCCAACTTGAATCATCTCAATTGGACATCTGAGCCGAAAGTTATGCTGAAAATACTAACTGATGTGCAGGCTGGAATCCTAATCCGAATTGGACTTGGATTTGGTGCAAATTTCCTTTGATTCCTTACTCCAATTGGACTTAAATTTAATATTCATGCCTGGCTGGATGTAAATTGGCTTGATTCAATTGGCCTAGCCCCACTTTGCATGTAAAGCCCTTGTTACCTGCAACACAAAGATATTATATAATCAGTCACAAAATAACATAAAAGTAAGGCCAAATATGTAGATATGTGAGTACTTTATTGTATATATTTCATGCACATCAAATACCCCCAAACCTACATTTTGCTAGTCCTCGAGCAAAACAGATAAAGAGTAAAACAAAACAAAGAAATTAAAAACAAAGAAAAAGGAAATCCTAACTAATCCACTTTCGCTGGAAATTTCGATTGCATTTAGCGTATGCAACAAGCCTTTAAACCCCTAGCTTACACTAGTGGACGAGTTGTAGTCTCGTGAGGGTTTGCAGGGAATATACCCACAAAATTCTGAGAAAGAATACTAAAATAAATAAAAACAAAACAAAGAGAATCAAACAAATTTTTTTTTTTTTAATTGCCTTCTGCAAAGAGGATTAGTTCAAGTTCAAAAACACTTCAAATGCTAAAGAAATTTCTCATGCCATCAAAACTCAATGTGAGTGAAAAGTGGTAGCCAACCCAAACATACTCTTAGTTTTAGAATAAATTTGACTCGAATCTCTATTTGAAAGTATGCTTCAACTCAAATCTTTCCGGTGTTATCACTCAACAAATGAAATCACTCTGAAATGGGGTGTAACACTCAACAATATATGTGAGCGGAATAATGTAAGCAAAATCAACATCTCACATATAAATCACATGAAAGACGCTTAATCAAGAAAGAACAAGTAGTCTCATGAAAGGATGCCAAAAATATTTATACCACACCTTTTTCTTCTCTGTCATATCAATATCTGAACTATACAATCTTTAAGATCAAATAAGGACTTTATTAGGATGTAATGTAGGGTAAAAGCAAAGGGAATGAAATAAAAATGGGTGAAGGTAAATAATAAGAAGTGCTTTCAAGATTTGTCAGAATGTCAACTCTTTTTGAAACTTCCATTCAACAATTTTTTTTTCAACTCTTCTTCTTCAAAGCAATACTCCTTTACATTTCACTTCTCAAAATTTGATGAGAACCATTTTTATTTTCTTCTTTTTGACACTTTTCTTTTTTTTTTTTTCAATTCAATTTTTTTTTTCTTTCTTCTTTGAATTCTCGCACAAACCACCACATTGAAACAAACTGATCAAATTCCATCTTGAAACACTATGGATAAGGGTTTTAAGAAAGAAAGGCTAATTAAAAGGCTCAATGGGGTGACTAGCGGTAATGTATCAAAAAAAAGAAAAACACATACATGGCTCAAAGTAGACAAAAATGGCCTAATCTCATCTCTCAAAGACTAGTATAGTTCATTCAACATCAATGACTTCAAAAGATTCAAGTGTGGCATAAAATCATTTTTTTTTTCTTGACCAAAAGAAAGAATAATGAGACTACAACAAGGGAAATATGTTATGCACTTCCAAATGAACTTTAAGAATAGAAACAATAAATAACCCTAAAAAAAATAATGATTGGCTCAAAACTCACAGGGGTTACAGTCTCCACATTGTTATCATCAAGATTTTCTAATCATTTTTATCCTTCAACAACAAGTTGTGTCTGAGTGGCTACGTGCATGTGCAATGAATTGAGCATGAAAGCAATGAAATTCTTTAAGCAAGAGTAGTATAACGAACTCAAAACATAAACCTCAAGCTAGGCAAAAAATTTTTTTTTTTTTTTAACACAACTAAACAAAACAAAACAAAACAAAAAGATAGAAATCTATATACATCCCCCCCAAACCTAAACCAAACATTGTCCTCAATGTTAAAAATGATACTCTCAAATATATGTCTTGAATGAAAAGAGAGCAAAATATTAATATGCAACATGAGAACCAAGTAGAAACAAGTAAGGTAAGGAGAAGGAGGAGACGTACCTTGATCAAGCTGATTGTTATAAATTTTAATTTCTGTCAAATATTAGCTAGAACAAAAAAAAATAAAACTAAACAAGAAAATAAACACAAATATTAATCTAAAAGCAGAAAATAAACAAGAAAAACTTTTTTTTTTTTTTTGCAAAAAGATTTAACACAACTAGAGATCAATCCTGATAAACAGGACCATCCAAACCTTAACAACACCATAGAGATAAATAATGCATATTATGAATGGATTAGTCCAATGATATTGTAACTTACCTGGGTCAAAAACATGTTGAGAAGCTTTTGCAGTGTCTTCCAAGTGAATTCTTTGCACAACCACAGAAGCACTAATACCCTTAATATCAGTAATTTTCCAACCTATAGCTTCCTTATGCTCTTGAAGTATACTTATCAATTGGTGTTCCCAAAAGTCATCCAACTGTGGTGGTTCTACAATAGATAGGAATGGGGACGAAGAAAGTGGAAAATGGACCACTTTTGGCTGCCAACTATCAATACTTAAGAGAGGAACAGAATCCAACAATGCATTGACCTTGTCAATTGATTTTTCAGTATTCAAATTGCAATCAACACGGGTTAAGCAAGCCTTTAGGGGCTTCTCACAACTTGATTGTAGGAAAGTATCATGGACTAGGCTCCCAATCATGTTAACCTCACATATATCCTCATTGTCTAGTACTTGCTTACTTATGTCAAAGATATTAAGCTCAACAGTCATATTCCCAAAAGAAATCTTCATCACACCACTCCGACAATTGATCAAAGCATTGGATGTGGCTAAGAAAGGGCGACCCAAAATGACATGGACTTGTGTACTAGCATTTAGAGCAGGCTCAGTGTCTAACACAACAAAATCAACAGGAAAATAGAATGCATCCACCTTAATTAGCACATCCTCAACAATACCTCTAGGGATTTTCACAGACCTATCAGCTAATTGAAGTGTCATGGTTGTGGGTTTCAACTCCCCCAAACCTAGCTGTAAGTATACTGAATATGGCATTAGGTTCACACTTGCCCCCAAATCTAGCAAAGCTCGCTCAATGAGATGATCCCCAATCTTGCATGAAATTGTTGGAGATCCAGGGTCCTTACATTTCACTGGATATTTATTCTGAATGATTGAGCTGACTTGCTCTGTCAAAAATGCCTTTTTAGGGACATTTGTCTTTCTCTTCATTGTCACAAGATCTTTTAGAAACTTGGCATAAGCAGGAACTTGTTGAATTGCATCAAGAAATGGAATGTTTATTTGCACTTGCTTAAAAACCTCTAAAATGTCTCCAAATTGTGCACTTTTTTGAGGACTGATTAACCTTTGAGGAAATGGAGCTTTAGGAACAAACCTCTTATCAAGGGGGGAACTAAGATCCTGAATTGGAATTGAGGTTGAGTTGCCCTTCTTTTCTTTATGATCATCCTGTGACCTGTGAATTTCTTTTTCCTTTAACACAATATTTTCATCATCCTCCACTTCTGGCATTTTCACTTGATTATCAACTTTCTTACCAGACCTAAGGGTAGTAATAGACTGAACATGTTCTTGTCCATGAGTAGAACTAGAAGAACCATTGATGGCATACTGTCCTTTTGGGTTAGGTATGGGTTGACTAGGAAACTTTCCTTTTTCCCTCTCTCCAACTTGGGTTGCTAACTGGCCAACTTGATTTTCCAACTTTGAAATAGCTTGAGTATTCAAATGGGTGGAACTTTTCATCTCTTGAATGGCTTGGCTAGTTGATTGCATGAAACTTTTGAGAGACTCCTCCAAAGATGGTTGTTGTCTTGGTGGTGCCACAAACTGAGGTGTTGATTGAGGAATGGGAGGATATGCTTGAGTAGGTGGACGAAATTGACTTTGTTGATGCACTTGTTGTCCACCTACATTTGTGGAAGGCTGATTTTGCCTCCATGAGAAATTAGGATGGTTCCTCCAATTTGGATTGTATGTCTCTGAAAATGGACTAGCAAATGGTTTTCCATAATTATTCAGTGCATTTGCTTGCTCAGTATAAAAATCAGGATACCCAACTGCGGAAGGACACATTTGTGTTGTATGCATAGGACTTGCACAAATAGAGCATGTTTCACTTTGAACTTGATTGACAGAATTCATCCCTCTACCTAAAGCTAAAGCCTCAACCTTACGAGTGAGATTGTCCAACCTAGCTTTTATGTCTAAATCTTCACTGACTTCATACAATCCTCCTTTCTTAATTGCAGGGGCGGATCTCTCTTTACGATTGGAAAAATCCCATTGTTGTGAACTTTCAGAAAAATTCTCAAGAAATTTGTATGCCTCATCATCTACAAGACTCAAAAATCCACCACCATTCATGGACTCAATCATGTTACGATTTGTCTGAGTCAAACCATTATAAAAATATTGTACTAGTCTCCATGTTTCAAAGCCATGATGGGGACACTTTAAGATCAAGTCCTTAAATCTCTCCCAACTCTCATAAAATTTCTCTTGTTCATCCTGATAAAAATCTGCAATTTCTCTCCTTAAAGCATTAGTTTTGGCCATTGGGAAAAATTTAGAGAGGAATTTTGTAACTAAAAGTTCCCATGAAGTGATAGATCCAGGTGACAAAGAATTAAGCCATGCTTTTGCCTTATCCTTCAAGGAAAAAGGGAATAAACGCAAGCGAACAGAGTCATCAGTAAAATTCTGGAACTTACAAGTAGCACAAATCTCAAGAAAATCTTTTACATGCATATAAGGATCTTCTCTATCCAATCCATGAAAAGTAGGAAGAAGATGGATTATCTGTGGTTTCAACTCAAAATGTGCAGCAGTGGTTGCAGGCAATACTATGCAAGATGGAGGGTTGGTGGTTATGGGTGAGAACAACTCCCTAAGAGTTTTTGAATCATCTCCTGTTTCTCCCATTGTGGATGAATAATCAAAACTAACAAGACGATTTTCTTTATCACGTACCCAAGTTCTCATACACCAAGCGCAAAGAAATAAATTTTTTTTTTGTTTTTTTTTTTATTTTAAAAAAAAAATTAACTACAACTAGTAGAAGGAAAAATTCAATTAAGATCTAATTTATTTTCCTAACCAAGTCCCCGGCAACGGCGCCAAAAACTTGTTGTGAAATTTTAAAGTACTCGCAAGTGTACGAACCGTACCGAAGTATAGTTTGACAAGAACGAGGTCGAACCCACAGGGACTTGAATGAACGTAGGAAAATTAATTAAATCTTAACCAAATTAATCCTAATCTAGTTTAATAAAAATTGGTTGTTTTGAAATTAAATAAACTAAGCAAATAATAAAATTAAGCAAATAGTTAAACTAAGCAAAAGATATAAAGCAATAAAAAGATGTAAACAATCAAGGGAAAGGAATTAAGGTTTTGGAATCCGCCTTGTAAGTCATACCAGCATATATTTATGATCATTAATTTTTCCCAACTCACTACATGATAATCTAGAAATCAATCTTGTTATCATGGAAAATATCCTCATTAAAATCCTTATTTTAAAAATCAAAAGCATGTTCTTCTTCGCTTCTTAAGTATAAAACCAAATCATCAATTGTATCCGTAGCCAAACAAATCACAAGATATATCCAATTCTAAAAATCAAATCATAACTTGTATCCATTGACAGACAAATCACAAACAATATCCAATTTTATAATCAAGAATTAATAAACCAAGCATTCAATTAATTAAGACAAATCCTAAATCATGAGAAAAACATGATTGAACTCATATCTAGAATCCCATCTTAGTCAATTGATATGAAGCAAGAACAATTTAAATCATTAAAGAACAACTATTGTGGGAAAAATCAAATCACATAAATATTACTAATAATCCTTAACAAGGTTTCATCCTCAACCTTAATTATAAATTTAGCTACTCATGGTAATTGAAATAAAACAAAAGAATAAAATACTAAACATTAAACTTAGACAAATAAAATAGAGAAAGAAATAGTCACAATGCTATCATGGAGAAAAGTTACAGAGAAGCCACATGCGGCACTGCGTCTTGCTCCAATTTTCTGTTTTGCATCTCAGCCCTAGCACTAGCCTCAGTCCCCCTGAATTTTACCCTAAAAAGCCTTTAAATAGGTCAATGAATCCTATTACAAGTTGAATTCCCGTTTGGAGAAAATCCCAGACTTTTAGGCTTTACTTAACCGACTATTTAGGCCCATTTAACTTCAGAATTCGGGCTTCTGGTAAACTACAAAGTTGTAGCCCTTTAAGTTAAATTTCCAGCCCAACTTGAATCATCTCAATTGGACATTTGAGCCGAAAGTTATGCCAGAAATACTAACTGATGTGTAGGTTGGAATCCTAATCCGAATTGGACTTGGATTTGGTGCAAATTTCCTTTGATTCCTTACTCCAATTGGACTTAAATTTAATATTCATGCCTGGCTGGATGTAAATTGGCTTGATTCAATTGGCCTAGCCCCACTTTGCATGTAAAGCCCTTGTTACCTGCAACACAAAGATATTATATAATCAATCACAAAATAACATAAAAGTAAGGCCAAATATGTAGATATGTGAGTACTTTATTGTATATATTTCATGCACATCAGTATTGATCAATCAAAGATCTCTCTTTGCCTCCAAACCAAATATTATTTGGGTCGTGGTGTTGGCTGAGTTTTGGGTCTGAGTTTTGGGTCGTGGTGGTTGTGGCTGAGTTGTAAATAATATTTGGGTCGTGGTTGTGGCTGAGTTTTGGGTCGTGGTGGCTGTGGCTGAGTTGTAAATATTATTTTAATGTGTAGAAAATATTATTTTAATGTATAGAATTGAATGATAAAACATCTGATAAATGAGATGTTGTAAAATGATGTGGTAAAATAATAAAGTAGGTCTTTGGTGTGGCAAAATGGCATAATTTTGCCACATCTACTGTGGATGCTCTAAGTCAAATGTACTTTCTGAGTCTATTAAATAATAGTCAGCCAAAATCAATGGGTCCTCCCTCCAAATGGCTAAAATTTTATAGCACCAATGATTCAATCATAAGTATGCTTTTCATGTAGAAATTATATGGTGATAAGGGTTACAAGGTTTATAATATTACTAATAATTCCAAATAATGACTCATTTTTCAAAAAAAAAAAAAATAATAATGATTCCTTAATTTTTATTTTATTTATTTCTTAATATTACCGGATTTGAAAAGAATTACACGTGTAAAAATGTCCTGGTCAATAATGGAACATATTGCTAAGTTTTTATTTCTTAATTAAAAAGTTATTAATATACAAATAAATTGTACGGTTCCTCCTAAACTATAAGTACATGGAAAATGTAATGTCTCCGTTTAATTTAAAATTTACTAATTCCTCAATTATCTTTTTATGATAAGCACTCTATCCTTGCAGTTATTATTTTTGTTAAATTAAGATAAACAAACGAATTTTTGAAAAATGAGTCTAAAGACTCACGTTAATGGCCTCAATGCCCTCCAATAACAAACAAATTTGGCAAAAATTCAAAACTAACCTCTAAATTTCAACTTTTGTCATTTTAGTACTCTAGTTTCAGTTTTGTCATTTCAGTCCTTTAAATTTCAAATTTTGGCAATTAAGTCCTCCATTACCCTTCCATTAGTTGTTGCCGTTTACTAACCAAAATGATGTCGTTTGGGCTATTTTTTTATTTCGTAATTAAAATAAAATGTAAAACTGTTATTACAAAAGAAAAAAAAGAGGAAACAACGTCGTTCCCGCTGAAAACAAAACTTAAAACCCAACCCCACCCCACCGATACCTTGCCTCACCGATTTCTAAGAAAACAATTAAGGGGCTGAGGGAGAAAGAAAGAAAGAGGGAGAAAGGGAGAAGGCGATGGCGAGGCAAGGTATCATAGCTTAGGTCTGATTGATTCTCTTGAATGAAAGACCATAGTTTGGTGTTACACTCAGAGTACTTCTCAATTTCAAAGATAGCTTAAATTCACGATAATGATTCTTGGACTTCTCATTCAACAAGACTTCTTTGGATAAGGATTGCTTGGTGAGTTCTATAACTTCATAAACAAGTAGTTGCCTTCATCGTTATTTGCTTAGCATATCCTAAAGTTATAATCTAGAGTTCGACAATTAGAAGTATGACGCATGTGAAATATCACATGAATCTGGCACCTTCTATACTTGAGCACATGAATTTACTACTTGTCAAAAGGCTTTCAAACTGAATACTAAACTACAATAGCTATCTAACAGAAGAGAATAACCCTTCCCCCTCTCGATCTCTCACTCTTTCACTTTCCCTCTCTTTTCTTCTCCCTCAACCCCTTAATTGTGTTTTCTTAGAAATTGGCGAGCTAGGGTATCAGTGGGCTGGGGTTGGGTTTTATGTTTTGTTTTCAGCGAGGAACAACATCGTTCTCCTTATTTTTTTTTTTTGTAAGTTTTACATTTTCTTTTAATTATGAAATTAAATAAAAAATAAAAAAGAGCCAAAAATGAGGGCGTTTTGATTAGTAAACTGTAACAACTAAAAGAAGGGTAATGGAGAACTTAATTGACACAATTTGAAACTTAGAAGACTGAAATGGCAAAACTGAAATTTAAATGACTGAAATGACAAAAGTTAAAACTTAGAGGGTCAATTTTGGATTTTTTCCAACAAATTTTATGTACAGTGATGACCTTAATATATTTAAATAAATAATAAAAAGATTACAGGCCACAAGTAATGGTCCTTCAAATTGTATGTCATGTTGCTTGTTATTTGAGTGTTAAGATTATTAACATGTATGTTTAGACACATTTTGATAGGGAAAAAAGAAAAGAAAAAGATGCTTCCTTTAATGTAAATTGTTTATTACAAAGACATAAGGAAAGATATTGCTATTTTTTAAACTAAAAGAAAACCTTAAAACCGACACGGGCCTTTATCAGTGTACACGAGTATTGGACGGAAGTCCTTTTATATATGTGTGTGTGTCTTTACCATAATTAGGGTAATATAAAAAATAAAACTACAAGTTAGTTCAATTAAAAATATGCAAATTATCTTTAACCTAAAGATACTGATTGGTTGGGGTGATTTGTGGGGAGGAGAAAATAGAAGGGATTTGTGTGTTTGATTTGGGGAGGGGAATGATTTTTGTGGGGCTCAAGAGTTTGATGGGAAATTACCTATTTGCCATCTCCTCCCCCCCCTTTTCGTTGCTTTATTGCTTTATTTTCTTTTTCTTTTTCTTTTTTTTTTCTTTTTTTAAACTTTTAATTTTTAGGTTTTCTTCAATTTTTTTAAATACTTTAAAATACTTATTAAAAAAAATTATATACTAAGGGCATAAGAGTAAATTTATACCATCTACATTTGCTATCTTCTTATTTTTCTTTTTAAATAAAAGAGTTTTCCATTTTTTACACTTTTCTACCCGCAATCAAACATGCATAAAAATTATTAAAAAGGAAAAAAAAAAAAAAACATATTTTCTATTCTTCCATTTTTCCATCCCCAATCAAACCAAGCCTTACTATGAATTTAATTACGATGATGATGCATCAAATTAAGTCCAACAAGCCCAATAAATTCAAAGACAAAGCAAAAAAGATTTTGATTGAAACCCTATTTCATTTCTCCTTTATAACACAATCAAGACTCCTCGAAACTTGATCATACTTATTAGCAGACTTTCTGTTTTCACTTTCCATGAAAAATGTTACAACATAGTAATATTTACAGAAGCTAGTACGTACCTAACAGACCTAGGGAGGAATAGGATCTTTTCATGTAAAAAGAAAATTTTTATTATACTCTCTATTTGTAATTGTGTCATTTCAGGGTTTTGATTAAATAAAATCTAAAGGTGTATCATGTGATGTGGTACTATATGCATTGTTAAATCGAGAAGATCATATGTTCTCGATTTAACAGTAAAATACTCTATATATTTTAAATAAAAAGGATTTCCAAATTCTGAATGCATGATCATACTGGCATAACATATGTTCATAATTACTAAACTGTTTTGGAGAGAGTCCAATTGTCATCAAGGCCAACTCGCCATGTAAAGTAACCAAGCAATCCCTTACCCTTAGCATACAGGATCTTAGCCAGAATACTTTTAACATCGTCATAACCAACCCAAGTTGTCCCATTGTAGCAATAATCTGAGGCAAACGTGTAGTTGAACGCTGTTATGGCACCGCCTTGACCTATGATCCTGTTCCTGATATGCGTATAACCTAATGCTCCATCTGCCGTTATATCAGCACCATTAGCTGGTGCTAAAAATCCATGGTTATTAGCATCTTTAAGCTTCCATGCATAGCCATAGTATGGCAAACCAAATACAATTTTTCTGGCCGGAAAACCAGCCCGAATCCAAGAACTAATCTCAGAATCACCACTAACCTCACTGAATGGATTGTATAATGCAGCTGGCGCTTCGGTCAGATTTGGTTTCCAAGTTGGTGCACCGATATCAAAAGCCATTACAGTGATCCAATCCAAGTTGTTTTCCATAGCCTCAGCCGGATAACTCAATGAACGAAATACTGATGAGTAATAAACCGCCGCAGTTAGAAGCAACTGTGGCTTGTTAGAGTTCTTGGACTCTTTTTTCCACGGCTTCTCGCCACTCCTTGGAGAGTAAACCAAGGTTGCTCATGTCTGTGGTTGTGGATGAGAATTCCCAGTCTAAGTCAAGGCCATGGAAGTTATAAGGCCCGCCTATTGTTATTGAAGAATCAATGAATGTTTTTCGGGTACTGGCATTGCTAGCCATTGAAGACAAGGCTGAATCATCAACGATTCCTCCAGCTATGGATAGAAGGGTCATAAGTGAAGGGTTTTTTTTGCTGCAAGGTTTGTGTGAAAACTGAGAACTGGGCTGTTTTTGAGTTAGAGATGTTGAGTTGGAAGGTGTTGGGATCAACAAATGCTTGGGCACACAAGAGGTGGGTGTAAAAGGTGGAGTCTATGTCGAAGAGTGGATATGCACTGTCAAAAAACCAATAGAAGATTTAACGACCTTCTTCTCATCATCTGAGAAGCAGACCTGTAGAAGGAAAAGAAGGATGGAAGTGAATAATGAAATGGTTTTCAAAGCCGTTGAAGGGATGAGTCTGTGTGTTCTTATTTCAGTATGAGACCATAGCTTGATCAACGACTATATTTATGCAATTTGCTTGCAAGGTATTGTGATTTTTTTAATGATTTATTATTTATGCAATTTGCTTGTTTTGTGATTTTTTTTCTTTTCTCTGTCTGAGTTGTAAGATATTGGGTCTAAATAAAGTTAGAGATTGAGACTGTTGAGCAACTGATCTTTCGGTAAGAACCTCTGCAAGAGTGCAATTCTATGACTATATATTAAAATGTGAGGAGAAAATAAAACAACCTCAAGTAATTAACAAGACTACATTTTTTGTATTTCTTTTCTGATTTGTTAACAAGATACGTGCGGTTTGACCATAACGCCTATGGCTCCATTTTGTGGGGCGTTTTCTAAATGAAAACTAGCGTTTTTGATCAAAAACGCTGGAAGCTATGCATTTGGTATTGCGTTTTTTGAAAAATTACGTTTTTGAAAACTCTGAAAATTCATGTTTGCGAAATACAATGGCAGATAGCTTTTTAAAAAACCAGGTAAAAAGTGCAACTATCATAATCTGTTGAAGCTTGAAATTCCTAAAATAACCTCGCAAATACTAAAGTCTTGCCTGCTACCTTGCTTTCATCTATCACCTCTAGGCCTTGCCACTATCTTTTTTTTTTTTTTTTGAGAAACCGCCCCAAGAAGATGGGGGGAGAGACATTTCATTAAGGTAAATCAGCATTGTACACAGAAACAAGCTCAGGAGGAGTTTCCTCCATCCAAACTTGGAAAGGGGCGAAATTACAAGCAGATCTTGCCAAACAATGCGCAAGTTTGTTTCCTAGCCTACATGTATGAGAGAAAGATACACACAAAAAGGCCGAAGAAAGAAGGCTGATGTCCTTGACTATATGTCCAAAGCTAGAGGAGTCCATACCGCCTTTAGAGAGAGCATTGACAATTACTTCCGAATCACCTTCAAGTTGCACCTTGTTTAGGCAAAGGTCCTTCGCCAAACTCAAAGCGCTGCAAGCTGCCAGTACTTCCACCATCTCTACGGATGTAGGCAGTGGAATAGTGTGTGTAAAGGCAGCTAGGATAAGACCCTTGTCGTTACGAATGACGCCACCCAACCCAGCTAAATTCTTCATTTTGAAAGTTGCCCCGTCAAAATTGATCTTTACCCAACCCACAGGCGGAGGAGACCATTTAGAGGAAGAAACCGGCTTCGGAGAAGATAGGGAGGAAGGTTGGGCACGCTGAAACTCAAGTAAACTTTCCGCAGCCAAACCAACAATATTTGCCAAAGGGACCACGCTCTCACCAACCCGAAGCTTATTCCTACGAGTCCATATTTGTGATATAATGCTGGCAAAAAGGTCGAAGCTGTCACTGTGTTCTTGGCAGCACTGTATAATTTCCAGCATTGACAAGCTAGTTCTAGTTTTCTTTTGAAGCCAAGAGAAAAGGGGAGACCATACCTGGGAAAGGCCAGAGCAAGACCAGAGAGCGTGCAGAGAGGTCTTGCATTCAAGCTTGCAGTCCGGGCAGATGTCATCAGAAATAATTTTCCTTTTTTTAAGATTAGCTCTTGATGGCAGCGCATCTAAACCAGCCCTCCATAATAACGTTTTGATCCTGTTTGGGACTCGTAGCCCCCAAACACCCTTCCAGATGCGCTTGGTTGTTGACAAATCCGAGGAAGAAGGAACCTCCCTTAGCTCCTCCTCCATAAGCCACCTATACCTCGACCGGACAGAGTAAGAACCATCATGGTTAAGAGGCCAAAAAATCTGATCCTCACAGTTACGGAGGCTGAGCGGAATTGACTGAATTATCGCTGCTTCGTGAGGCAGGAAAATGTTGTCAATAACATCTTTCATCCAACAACGCTGGTCACTGTCAATAAGCACCGAGACTCGAGCATCCCTGCCAAGAAAGACCAATGGAGACACCACCTTTTTATTAAAGAGGTCAGGTAGCCATTTGTCCTGGAAGATCCTAATCTGGGACCCATTTCCCACCCTCCACTGCAAACCTTTCTTAATCACCTCCCTTCCTTTTAGAATGCTTTTCCAAGCGAAAGAACCGTTGTCCTCTTTAGCATCCAGAATGGAACCCTTGGGAAAGAATTTAGCTTTAAAAAACCTATGGAATAGGGAAGACTTGTTTTCCAACAAACGCCACACTTGTTTTGTGAGCATGGCGTCATTGAATCTCTGGAGTTCTTTAAAACCCATCCCCCCCAAGCTTTTTGGTTGGCAAAGAGCGCTCCACTTGGTCCAATGGATCTTCCTCTGGTTGCCTCTCTGGCCCCACCAAAATTTTCTAATCACAGCCTCAATCTCATTGCAAAGGCCAACAGGGAGCTTGAAACAGCTCATGGCGAACGTGGGAATTGCCTGTATCACAGCTTTAAGAAGAATTTCACGGCCAGCTTGTGAGAGAAGTTGTTCTTTCCATCCTTGGAGCTTGGCTTCAACCCTCTCCTTGATATAGAGTAGACTTGCCTTCTTATTTCTGCCAACAAGGGAAGGTAGACCAAGGTACTTTTCGTACTGCTTTATCTCCTGAACACCCATAGCTACCTTAATTTGATCAGTGACGTTTTGAGGCGTAGATTTGCTGAAGAAAAGGCCGGTTTTGTTGCGATTCAACAGCTGGCCCGAGGCCTTCTCATAACAATCCAGTAATTTTTGGATTCTCCGGCATTCGCCAAGGGACGCTCTACAAAAGACCACACTATCATCAGCAAAAAATAGGTGGGTCAAACGGGGGCCCCCCTACAAATAGAGACACCCCGGATCTGCTTGGACTCAGCCGCTAGCTGGAGCAGGCTATGGAGACCTTCGGAGCAGATGAGGAATAAATATGGTGAAAGTGGGTCGCCCTGGCGAAGACCCCTCGACGGTTTGAATGTTGAAGAGGGTTCGCCATTGATAAGAATAGAGTAGCTGACAGTTGTAATACATTCCAAGATAAGGTTAACCCATCTAACATCAAAACCCATCTTCAGCATAATCGCCTCCAAAAAAGCCCACTCGACCCGGTCATAAGCCTTGCTCATATCCAATTTCAGAGCCATGAAACCAAAATTGCCTTGCTGATGGTGTTTCATGTAATGGAGCGTTTCGAAGGCCATCAAAATGTTGTCAGTGATAACCCTTCCGGCCTGAAAGGCACTCTGGTTCTCAGAAATTACCAAGGGGAGAATTTCTTTAAATCTGTTGGCAAGAACTTTAGAGACTATTTTATACACAACGTTACAAAGGCTGATTGGCCTAAAGTCAGTGATGAGCTCTGGAGATTTTATCTTAGGAATCAGGGTGATATTAGTATTGTTAATTTCTGGTGGAATTTTGCATTTATTCAGACAGTCAAGAACAGCAGAGCAAATATCCACATCAAAAAACGACCAAAAAGATTGATAAAATAAGGGAGGCATACCGTCAGGGCCCGGGGCAGAGATAGGTTTCATTTGTTTGATAGCCACCTCTACTTCCTCCCTGAGGAAAGGTCTGAGAATCTGGGTGTTCATATTCTCATTTACCGAAGGTTTGACTGCTCTAAAATCTCACCAAAGTCTGTAGGCTGTGAAGAGGTGAACAGGGCTTGGAAATATTCACAAGCAATATTTTTGATCATGTTGACCTCAGTGCACCACACGTTAGAGGAGTCTCTCAAACCTGAGATTTTGTTCCTACGGAATCTGTGGGAAGCCTTGCTGTGAAAGTAACTAGTGTTCCTGTCACCGCATTTTAGGAAAAGGGCTCGAGACCGCTGTTGCCACATTTGGCTTTCCTTGTCCAGGAGATCATTAACTTCAGCTCTTAATCTTTGGACCTTCTCATAGTCGAGTTTTCCAACTGCAGCATTAACCTCGGCTTTGGCTAGAAGCTTACTTTTCTTCTCAACTTGATGTTTAATGCTGCCGAAAGACTGATGGCTCCATTTAGTGAGTTTTTCCCCGCATTCATGGATTTTTCCTGCGATCCGAGACATATTTGAATTCTGGGAAGGTGGACCCCACGCCTTAGTCACCGTGTCACCACATTCGCCCTCACTAAGCCACATTTACTCAAATTTGAACGGGGGATTCGGGGGAGGAGTTATACCTTCCAATTTGATTACAATAGCCATATGATCAGAGGAGTGGGTGTTGAGATGTTGTACCTTAGAGCCTGGAAACCGAGAAAACCAACCATTGGTAGCAACCGCCCTGTCCAGTCTTTCCAAAACCATGCCACCAGCTCTTTTGCCCCTCCAGGTGAATTTTTCCCCAATATACCCAAGATCCATGAAGCCGCACTCATCTAAGACATCCCTAAAATCTTTCATCTTACACTCCTGCCTAGGACCAAGGCCGAGTTTCTCATGCGACCACAGGATCTCATTAAAGTCTCCGGCACACATCCATGGGAGAGAGAACCGACGATGGAGGCTATGGAGAAGAGACCAAGATTCCTGTTTCCTAGCCAAGTCAGCAAAGCCATATATCCCAGTGAATCTCCATTGCATTTCAGGGTCGACACCCACTATAGCATCGATATGGTTCGGAGAAGATGAGACCACATCAACACGCACCGAGTTCTTCCATATCAGAGCTAAACAACCCGTTTTCCCTGCACTTGGGCCCACCCAGCAGTGATCGAACTTCAAACTAACACACAAACGACGTAGCCTAGCATCTTCTGCCCATGTCTCGGCCAAGAACATAGCAGCAGGATCTTGTGCTCGAGTAACTACCTCGAGCTCTCGGAGTGTGCGCAGGTTCCCAAGCCCACGCACGTTCCAGCAAAGCTAACTCATGGTCCCCGGCGGGGCTGAAGAGCAGCCTCTGCCGATGGTGGAAAGTTTTCATCTTGAGCAGCGCCGGCACGGGCTCTGCGTTTTAATGGAGTGGATGACTCTAAATGGGTGAGTGGAAGGCGTTTTCCTAAGACAGGTTCAGGGTTGATATTTTCTTTGAGGTGGAAAGGCCTTTGAATTCTTAGCCACTTGCCTTCGGATTGGGTTGTAAAGGAATTTTGGTCCTGGTCCATGTTTGAACGGTCATAAAGTGGAGAGGGCGAAATGGGCTGAACTATGGGATGTTTATTGGTTGGGCCTACCAGGTGGGCTATATGGGCCGAGTGGAGTTGTTCATGAGCTGGGGGAAGGTTATTAGAGACCCTAGGATCCTCTATCACCTTTTCACAGCTAAGTATGTCTCTGTCCAGGTCTTGAAGTGTCTTCTCGAAGTCACCGCGAATCGAGGAGCTCGTTCCTGAAACCTCCTCGGTTTTATCCCGAATCCTTTGGTTAGTAGTGCCCGATATGCTGACAGATCCTAACCCCCGATTTTCGGGGATCTCATTAAATGTTCTCGGGGAAGGATGACTGGTTCCCGAGGTGGCCTGCTGCACCGACGGAGGGGAGGTTTGAGGTGGGGACACGTAAGGAGTGGTGTGGCTGGCCGGCTTCTTCTTCGTAAAAAAACCAGGTACGGTGACCACTTTCTTCCTAGATGAGTTGAAAGGCTGAGCCCGGAGCCAGGACCCGAATTGCTGGTCATCAGAGTTAAGACTTCCTTCACTGTTGATCCATGTTTCGCAATCTTTGTCGACGTGTGTGAGACACCCACACCAGTAGCAGAGGTTTGGGAGTCTCTCATATTTAAATGAGACCCAGTGATACTTGCCATCTTCCAAAGTTATGAGTCTACCTCTACAAAGGGGTTGAGAGATATCCAATGATACTCGGACACGAATGAAGCTGCCTCCATCAATCTCCGTCATTTCATTGGGAGGGAGAATCTGGCCTAAAGGCTCACAAATTTGCTCTGCTATCACACTGTTTCTAAAGCGCAGTGGGATGTCGAAAATTTGAATCCAGAAGGGAACCTTTGTCAGATCTGTGGCTCTGTAAGTGATATCCTTGTCGTATCGAGCGAGGACCATAATGTGCTTGTCGAAGCTCCATGGCTCCGCGGAGAGAATACGATTCACCTCAAACTCACTTTCAAACGAAAAAAGGGTAATATGGTCGCCAATGTTCTTGATCTTGAAACCCGCCTTGGATCTCCATAGAGGGGTAAAAGTGTTAGCAACTGCTTCTATGTTTAAAGGACGTTTTGTTAGGAACCTTGCAACTATTCCGTGTTCGTTGGAGGCTTGGTCGCTTCTTAGGCATAAACCAGAGCCCTCTGTTTCAGAAAGGGATAGGGAATGCCAATGTTTTGTCAAATCTTCCATGCCCGAAACTGAAAACTAAAAAAACAACTAGGTGTTTCCCAAACCCCTGCCAAGAAAAACCCACTAGCCTCGCAATAACAATGTTATTACAAGGGACCTAAGCACCTTCCGAAGAAGGGACAACAGTGCTACGTACTGGTGGAAGTTTTCTAGAGAGAAAAAGCCAACCAGTAACGAGCAACCCCCTTCCTTTTCATATATGAGCCCATATGGGATAGGAATTCAAATCAATATTTTTTCTTGCCACTATCTAATTCTGCTCGGCTTTGATGAAATTTCTTCTCTCTAGCTTTTTTCATTAATTGAATATTCTGGGCATGCAAAAATTACTTTGGTATGGGATGAGGTTGTGGGTGACGCAAAGAAGATGAGTCTAGAGAAACTTGGATGCAATTGAATGAATTTTTTTTTTGAAATTACTGAGGTTAGATGTGGACCATGTGATTGGCAGTAGAAGATTTTTGTCCAGCTACACAGCAAGTGAAGGAGCAACTTGAGTTAGTAGGAGATAGACATTGGGAAAGATAAAAATTAGGTGTCCTTCTTGTGTAATTTTTTATTATTATAATAACAAAAGTAAATTACACTATTAAATGGAACCATATTATTATTATTATTATTATTATTACTTTCTTTATTAAATTTTTTATGGGACGTTTTCTTATTATTAAATTATTAAATAAAAAATATATTATTATTCATATTATTATCATTACAGTATAGCCTTTATTATTATTATTACTTTCTTTATTAAATTTTTTATGGGACGTTTTCTTATTATTAAATTATTAAATAAAAAATATATTATTATTCATATTATTATCATTACAGTATAGCCTGTCATGTCCTTTTTTGTAATTTTCTCAAAACAACAATTTTAGAACAACATGTTTTACCAAACGATCAAATATAGCTTTAAAAACTAAGTTTTCAAAATGCTCCTTTTAAAAATGCTATTTTTTGCAAATGCACTTTTTAAAACAGCCTAATCCAAATAGACCCTATATCTATGTACGACTCTACCTGATGTTTTCAGCGCGGAGATCATATCTTCGGGGTTTTATCATGCATATCCTTGTGATAACCATAAATGGAAACTCTTAATTAACCATCTCCCTCTCCCTGTCATAACTAATGCAAATTAAGATTTTGCTGATATGTCACAATTCGTCACGAGGGGCGACTCAACAAATTCGGAGGCCTAAGGCAATATATTTAAATAGGGCCTTTTTGTTATCACTTAAATAATATTTAATTAGTATTTAATATCATAATTTTTTATAACAAAAATCTATTCATTTTATTTTGTAATATGCTTTTTTTTTGGGGGGAAAAATGCTAAATATATAACAAATTTTACTAAAAAAAACTTTCAAACAATGTAGAAATAAATGGGAATAGTGACACTTCAAAAAAATAATAAACAAGTATTTGAATGAATGATATTAGGGATATTATAAATTTTACAACATGAGACTTGTAAAGATGTATCATTAATCACAAAAAAAAATTCAAAAATGCATTTAATAGGTTATTGACGTTCAAATATCATATTAATTGTCACATCAATTTGTAAAATTTTCAAGTAAAATTAATAATATTTCTAGCATTTTTCTATTTAAATTATTTTTTGCTATTAGTGACACATATATTTGTAAAGGAAAATACTAGAGATATGTGAAGAATGACTTCACACATATCTTTGATTATGTGAAGAATGATTATAGATTAAAAAAAAAAAATGATGTTATCAGTGGGTCCAGATGAGAACCAGTAAGAAGTTGGTTACAACAAAAGTTTGTAAAAATGTTGTAAATAGTTTGTAAAACTATAGCATTACTCTATTTGTAAGACCCATGTATTTAAAATTGTATTATCTCTAGCATTACTCAATACTTTGGGACTTCTTGAAAGTAGAGGAAAATTATAAAACTAATTTTTTTTTTCCTATATCTCCAATTTTTATTTTTTTTTAAATATATCAATTTTTGCCCCAAAATTTGGGGCCTTTCTCTATTAGGGGGCCTAGGCAGTGGTCTAAATGGCCTAGGCCTAGGGCCAACCCTGCTCCTCACTCTAGTGTGAAACACCTTCACTCCATGGAAGGTACATGCACACACCATCAGCTAGCCGTAATATGCAGGCAGTCTCTTGGAACTGTTACAATTAGAGATGAGTGGCTAACTCGTACAATTAGAGATGAGCAACCACTCAAAAAAAAGAAAAAAAAAAGAAAAAGAAAAAGAAAAGAAGTTAGAGTGATGTTAGTAATACTACAAATTTTCCTTTATAAACCTTAGAAACCAACGTGTCACTAATTATAAAAAAGATAATTTAAACATTCATGTTATTTAACTAGCACCAATCATATTATTGACAAATTAGTTTGCAAGCTTTTTGTAATAAATCTAGACTTTAAAGTTACTTTAACGTAATTTACAAAAAGTTTGTAGATTAACTTGAAAATTAATGTAATTTCTACCAAATTAGTAGCATGGTAACTATTTTTTTTTTTTTTAAATACTGATGAATAATAAACCACCGCAGTTAGAAGCAACTGTGGCTTGTTAGAGTTCTTGGACTCTTTTTCCACGGCTTCTCGCCACTTCTTGAAGAGTAAACCAAGGTTGGTCATGTCTGTGGTTGTGGATGAGAATTCCCAGTCTAAGTCAAGGCCATGGAAGTTATAAGGCCTGCCTATTGTTATTGAAGAATCAATGAATGTTTTTCGGGTACTGGCATTGCTAGCCATTGAAGACAAGGCTGAATCATCAGCGATTCCTCCAGCTATGGATAGAAGGGTCTTAAGTGAAGGGTTTTTTTTGCTGCAAGGTTTGTGTGAAAACTGAGAACTGGGCTGTTTTTGAGTTAGATATGTTGAGTTGGAAGGTGTTGGGATCAACAAATGCTTGGGCACACAAGCACGCACCATCAACTAGTCGTAATACTCGGGGCACTCTCCTGGAACTGGTACAATTAGAGATGAGTGGCTAACTCGTACAATTAGAGATGAGCAACCACTCGAAAACAGAAAGAAAAAAAAAAGTTAGAGTGATGTTAGTAATACTACAAATTTTACTATATAAACCTTAGAAACCAACGTATCATTAATTATAAAAATAATAATTTAAACATTCATGTTATTTAACTAGCACCAATCATATTTTTGACAAATTACTTTGCAAGCTTTTTGTAATAAATCTAGACTTTAAAGTTACTTTAACAGTTTAACGTAATTTTATTACAAAAAGTTTGTAGATTGACTTGAAAATTAATGTAATTTCTACCAAATTAGTAGCATGATAACTTTTGTGTGTGTGTGTGTGTTTAAAAATGTCTGTAATAATATTTTTAATGTCTCTAATATCGCTATAAAAAATAATAAAATAATAAAAACATTGCGAACTTCATAATTTTTGTTAGGGGTTAAATTAGTGTCCATTTGGGAATTTTTTATTTTTTGTTATTTATTTGCATAATATGAGATAAAAAGCTAAAAACTAGCTTATTAAAAAAAAAATTCGACTATTTAAAAGTAAGTTGAGACAAAAGGGAAAAAAGAAAAAAAAATGTTGATTGGTATACACACTAATTTTTACTTGTTCCAATGAAATGGATCAGAGACTTGTTTTACTTGTGCCATTTTTCGGCTACTTTACTAATTACCTCTAGCAAGGGAGTCTGTAACAATCATATATTAATTATTAGGTTTTTTAGTATTGGTTCATTTCATTATATTTGCATTTAATTAATCTTAAGTTTATTGATGTAATTTATTTGTTGTAAAAGTGGTTTGAATCTAAGTTAGAAATTGCTCAAAGATAACAAATTTTCAATATGCCCAAGAGGAAGGGTTTATACTCTTTTGCTCATATCTTTTGCTCCGAAATGAATTTTTGAGTGAGACTTGTTTTATTGGAAAGTAGATATATAATGCTCCAAAAATTATAGAAATTTGACTCAATATACATTTGAAATGAAGGTTGAAACCACATAAGACTAAAATACTCTCAACCAAACCAACAAAACATCTCTGACCCAACTCCCAAAGAACCACCAACCAGACGCCAATTCCAAAGTCCCAGAACAATCATTTGCCATGTGCACTACCTCTCAAATCAAAAGGGAACCCAAACAAAAGGGGAAAATAGTTAACTAATTTTTTTTTTCTAACTATCTAGTTAGTTGGCCCGGTTTGCAAACAATATCATTTAGTAGCATCTCGAGATTCAGAGAGTCGATTTTGGCATCATAAATCGAGCCTGAGAGGCTCGATTTTCATCGTTTGACATGGCCTAATGCCAGGTGGAATATACCTGGAACTCGAGTTACATTTGGGCGCCACATAGATCTCGAGTGTTAGAGACTCGGTTTACTTAAAGCGAAACCGAGTCTCAGACACTCGATTTTGGTATGCGGTCAAACCACATGCACTGGTCATGTCACTGACTTCTGTCTGATCCCTGGGCACGTTTTTGTAATTGAAGCTATCTCACTGACTTCTTTATGTCACTGAAGCTCTATGTCCCTGTTCAAACCACATGCATACTTTATGTCACTGACTTCTTTATGTCACTAAAACTTCTTTATGTCACTTACTTGGTTGAAAGCTTCTGTCAACAAAAATTGCTTCTCTCTCAACACATTCTCTCTCACTCATACAGACATTGCTCCTCTCTCAACTCTCTCATACTCATTCAATAGCAGAGCAGAACAATACTCCCCTCTTAACTCTCATACAAGCCCATCATTGCAGTCTTCGTCTCTCAATCTCATACAATCCCAGCAGTACATTTGCACATCCTCATGTCAGGTAAGGATCTCCTCACTCTCTAGTTGGTTGTTTATTGTATATAACTGCTTTAGAAAGTGTTGCTTGTATTGAATTTGTCATGACATTTCCTGATAAAAATATTTGTTTGTATTAACCACTTATATATATATATATATATATATTTATATACATTTCCTGATAAAGTGTTGCTTGTATATATATATATATATCGATATATATATATATATATATATATATATATATATATATGTATATATACCACTTATATATATATAGATTTATACATGTATATATATATATATATATATATATAAAGTGGTTTATATATATATATATATAATTTTTTTTTATTCATGATCCAAGAAGTCTTTTTGCTAGATTTCGGTGAAGTTAGCTGCTTCCTTTTCTCCATAATTTGGAGTAAATTTGAGTTTGTATATCACATGTGGTATATTTGATTGTATATTTGTGCCTTGATTTTGAAATTAGATGATATGTCTAATTTTGATTGGTCATGATCATATTCAGATTACTGTTATTTTTAATTTGTTACTTATTTTTTGGTAATGTCTGATGAACCCTTGCTCTATATTATTTCATTAATACAAAATATTTTAACTTAACTAAAATTCAATACTTTTTATAAATAGTATAATTAATTGTTTATTTTGGTCAAACGATATAATATTATTATATTTAGCAATGAAATTATTAAAATTAATATTTTTAGTTCCATTTTTTATTATTTATATTAAACATCAACATTTTCATGTATTAATATTTTTCTATAAACTGGATTTAATGCATCAACTGGCCTATGGTTGCAAGTGTTCCATTTGGCAAAAGCTCACCACTGTAATATGAATAATGGTATTGAGCCAAATATTCATTCAGAATACTTATTGCCTTATTGAGACCTTTAGGCTTCAGCCATGTGCTACCAAGAAGGGTGGCTTTGAATGTTGGAACCAGCTCAACAGGTTCAGCTCAAGGTTAGATGGCACGAGGCCCACAACACATGATGTAACAAGTCTCCAGTATTGTCAATATTCTATTTTCATTAATTAAGATTTAGAAATCTAACACCCACCAAAAAAACAAGTTATTTCATTTCCAGCTTTACTAAAATACAGCTAACCAACCATGCCTAGTATACTGATGAGACATTACAAATATCTATGACAACCAAGAGGATGCCCCCAATAAAATTTAGCAATAATATATATGGCATACTGAGATTTTCAAATGGTTGTATAAATTAATATCTAGTTGCAAATAAGCTTAACATATGTGCAAGATACAAAGCGCAATAAACTTCAGAACAAAGCCCAATAAGCTTAACCAAGAGCATTGTTATCCCCAATGCAATAAACTTCAGAACACAACGCAAAAACAAAACCCAAAAAAAAAAACAAAAATCATCAAACCCACAAACCAATTCAAACTCAAAAAGGAATAAAGCTTCGATCTTTTTTAACACTTCTATTAGAAATTCAATATAGAAACCAAAATAGGAAAAAATTTCGTCAACCAAAGTTTATTTGATTTTCCCCACGGTTTCTCGACAACCAAACAGTAAAGGTTCAGCATTCACAAACAAAATTACAATCTAAAGAACAACAAATAATGAAAAAAGAAAAAACAGAAAATTATATCTGGTGATGGACTAACCTGCTCCATCCAATCCAATCCAATCCAGTCCAGCTAAAACTACTCTAAAGCCAAAGGAGAGACAATAACATATTTTTCAGTAAAGTTCTTGAAATTGAGATTTATCATAATATTCCTGAAATTGAGCGTTTTCACAATAAATCAACAACAAAAATAAATAAATCAAATTAAATTAAAATGAAAATGAAAATCATCGACGCCAATAAGTAACATTCACAAAAAACAGAAAAAGAAAATAGTGGATGCATCGGCCATACCCATTCACAGTGAAAGAAAGAAATAAAAGAAGCAGAAGAATTACCTTTCTCCGGTAAGCAGTGGAGAAAGTTCAGTTGAAGAGTGGAAAGGGTGAGTCAGTGAGGTTCAAGGTGCGAGTAAGAGGGTGAGCGAGTGAGCGATAGAAGACGGTGAACCAAAGAAGACGGTGAGGGAGAGAAGGCGGTGAGTGAGTGAGAGAGAGAGAGAGGCTGAGGTGAGGTGTGCGACTGAGAGATGGTGAGTGAGAGAAGACGAGAGAGGGTGAGTGAGAGTGGAGAGTGACTGTGCGAGAGGCGTTTAATTTGAAAAACCCCTAATAAAAATCAACTTTTAGAGAGTCGATTTCCATGTGGATCGACCAGATCAGAGCCAGGTGGTGTTAATTACCACGTGGACGACCACGTCAGCACTAGATGGCGTCTACGTGGACCTCGAGTCTAAGAAACTCGAGTTCCATGTGGACGCCATGTGGAATCACGCCACGTCAAACCACAGAGACCGAGCCTCAAAGATTCGAGGTATGAGCACAAAATTCGAGTCTTCAGACTCGAGATGTTACTAACTTATATTGTTTCCAAACCGGGCCAACTAACTATATAGTTGGGTAATTATGGGTAATTACCCATTTCGTCCCAAACAAATCTCATCTTTCACACACCTAACCAGTTAAACATCCCAATCCCATAGAACTACATCAAACCTCAAACATGAATCCTGTGGACCCATTCTCCTATCTGGGCTATCCAAAGCCTAATTAAAAAAATGCTAGCCTAGCCTGGATAGCTTTCTTTAATGAAGGAGAAAAGCCCACCCAAGTTGAATTACAAAAGAGTCCAAATCCACAAAGAACATATGAATAAAGAGGAAATGGAACAGTGAAGAAGGCTCGATAATAAGCAAAGCTGTTAAACTAACGAGACAAGCAAATGGATGAAACGACTATTAGGGGAAAGAACTACCAAAAGAAGTGAATGTTGGGATTAAGAAACCTTGGCAAGAGGAAATCAAAACTCACCAACACAAAGCTTGGAAGTGTTGATGACTCCCTAGAATCCAAAATGGCTGCCGCCCAGCCATGATTACTGTCTTAAGCTGGAATTGTCGAGGCATGACTCGGGCCTCGGCAAAGACAACTCTTCAGAGCCATAAAGTGTGCAACAAAACTAAGGAGATCAAGAAGGAATTTTGCAGGTGTGGAATAGAAAGTGGCTGATCCCACCCCAGAAAATATCATGAAAGAAGCAAACATTTGTCTTGAACTTCAAGAATGGTTAAAAAGGGAAGATATCTTATGGAAGCAAAAGTCTATAACCAAATGCCTTAGGACTCAGAAAATTTATCCTTGTCAACCAAGCCATTCTTGCCAAGCAATTTTTTAGGATTGTTTATCACCCAATCTCCCTCCTTGCCAAAACCTTCAAAGTCAAATATTTTCTTAGAACTTAGATATTTTAGTGTAAACCCAAATCACATTACTCTTGGTTTTGGAGAAACATCATTGGCTCTCACAATCCCAAACACTTAGAAGGAAGATAGTTGTGGCAAAGACATGCCTTTAGATCATCCTCTTTGGTATACTAGTTGTCCCCAAGTTAGAGAGACACTTAATTTGGTTAACATGGAAGTTGAAGATTTAATAGATAGATCTTCAAAAAAATGGAATCACAAGTTGGTGAGGAAGTTGTATCAGTATCCTCTAAGTGAAGAATTTTACAAATTCCTCTAGCCAAAACAAGCGGAAGGCAGGGTAGGATAATTTGGAACTATTCATCAGGAGATTTCCAAGTTAAAATAGCCTATGAGCTATTACAAAAAAATATAAAAAAGTAAAAAATAAATAAAAATCACATGGATGCTAATCTTCTGAATTCCAAAAGTGCAGACATTGACAAGGAAATATGGTCCTTATTTTGGAAAGTTAAAGTGCCTATGAAAATCAATACTTTCATTCGAAAACTCTTCCATGATTGCTTGCCTGTAAAATTAACCCTAATCTCTGAACCCCCCACACCCACACCCCCCACCCCCTCCCCCAAATAACCACCAACCATAAGCCAATTCCAAAGTCCTAGAACAATCATCTGCCATGTGTACTACCACTCCCACACCTCTGACATGAATCCTATGGACCCCACTCTCCTGTCTGTGCTGTCCAAAGCCCAATTAAAAAAATGCTAGCCTGGATAGCTTTCTTTAACAAGGGAGAAGATCCCACCCAAGTTAGGCCCAATGGAGGATGTCAAATATAGTTGAATTAAAAAAATGAAGAGTCCAATCCTCAAACAACTCAAACACATAGAGAACATAGGAATAAAGAGGAAAGGGAACAGTAAAGTGTGCAACAAAATTAATGAGACCAAGAAGGAATTTCGCAGGTGAGGAATAGAGAGTGTCTTGGAAAAGGCTGGAAGAAATTCAAGCGGCTGATCCCACCCAGAAAATATCATGACAGAAGCAAACTCATGTCTTGAACTTCTAGAATGGTTAAAAAGGGAAGATATCTTATGGAAGCAAAAGTCTATAACCAAATGACTTACTTCAAATGAGCTAAACAGGAGATTCTTCCACCTCTCCACAGTCATCGAAAGAAGAAGAAATAGTATTAATTCTGTTTGACCTGAGGAGTTGGATTGGTACTAACAGATGTCACACCAAAAACTTGGCAAACTTCTAATTAAAGGAGATAAGTCTCATTGCTGCTAAAGCTGCAAGAGAGGCTTAAACAAAAGAAGAAGGTTGGGACACTACAGCAAAATAAGTCTATTACATCAAGTGTTAATACAACAAAATTAGTATAGTGGTATTAGACATAATATGACATTTAAAAATTAAAAGTCGTTGCAATAGTAATTTAAAAGTAAAAAATTATTACATTAATAATAATAAGTTGTAATAATTTATAATTTTCAGTTGAAATAGAGGCTTTAATACTAAATTGAATTTTGAAATTTATTTGCAATAACTTAAATTGAAGAACCGCTGTAATAATTTGATACCAATTATTTTACGATAAATTACAATAGAAATTTCAAAGAGTTATTGCAACAAATATAACATTGCAATAACTAAATATCAATTATTTTACAATCTATTGCAGTGACAAACATGAAGTTGCAATGAATATTTTATTACAATGATCTAATACTAATTATTTTACAATTTATTGTAATAAAAAATATGAAACAATTATCTATTACAATAAAGATACCATTGCAATAATTTTACTCAAATTATTTTTGTCAATTTTTTGCAATCTATTGCAATAAAATTCGTGAAATATTAGCCTATTGCTACAAGATATTCAAAGTAGTAAATTTTTTATTGCAGTAGCAAATATATTATTACATCAAAAGTGTCATTAAAATATTTAAGGTTTATTGCAATGAAATTTTTTTGGAGCACAAACCTATTACCTCAAATTTAATTGCAACACTTTGTATAAATTATTGCAATGACTCTAATATTATTGCAACAATTTATTTTTATTGTAATTAACATTTTTTGTTGTAGTGGGAGGAGAGAGTTATGGGGTAAAAGTGGCTTTCAAATCAAAGGAGAACTATATATTGGTAACATAGTACTGTAATCACCTGGTCAAACTGTTGAGTTTGTAATTTTGACAAATGTTTATATGTGGATTTTTTCTTTTTAGATGTTACATAGCAATATCACCAAACAAAAGTAATAAAGGGCTTGGAGGTTAACAATTATGAAGTTTTTTTTTTTTTACTAAAGGTGGAACAAACAAATTGATTCAGCACTTGAGAGACTCAAATTTTGACAAGCCAGAGAGTCTGATTCAGTGTTCATTGTTCTACCGCCAAGGACCTCCACGGTTAAGAGCATCTTGAGAAACTCTCATTGATAGAATGAAAATACAAAAATGGTCTTGAATACTGTGAGAAACACCAAAAAAATTGAAAGAACAAGCACCACAACACCCAAAATTTAATGTGGTTCGGTAAACTCTATGCTTTCATCCACAAACAACCAACCAAAATCTGCTATCAATGATAAAGATTGCAATCATCAATCACGTCTCACTAAATCTCACTAATATAAACTAGCCCAAATCAACAATACACAAAAAGGCACCCTAGCATTCATACACAAGTAAAAAAAATTTCTTTCCAACTCTCTCATACATAACAAAAGGTTACCGAAAAAAGTTTCCTATTGAATTAAAGTCTATCTGACCGTGTAAGTTCTAATCTACAGTAGTGATTAAAAAAAGAAAGCATTCCATGAGCTTTCACCTAGCAGGTGAAATGCTTAAACAAATTTCTTCTGCTCTATACCAAGAACTAGCAAGATCCACACAATTATTTAACAATGTAAGCATAAAATTAAAATATATTCCCAAGTCACTTCCAAATTCTAAATACTAATCCATCATCCACAAACACTTCAATTAACATATAAAACCATAACTAAAAGAGAAAATACCACAATAGCAAGCTAGGAATGCTAAAAAGGATTCACCAATAAGCTCATAGCCCAAATACCTCCTCAGCTATGGCACCCTCTGGTGGAGGGAATGGGTGGACAACTCGCCTAGCCCTACTGCTCTTCATCTTCCGTGTCACCCAAAAGTAGAAAACGCATAGCAAAGCAAAGAAGACAAGCCTAGTCCATATGATCAGGATGATGGTTTGCTTCTTTAGGAAAGGATCAGAGGGCTCGTATGATACTGACATAGTTGGGGATGCGATTGGTACAGAGTGAGAGCCATTGAAGGGGACTGCCAAAGACATGTTGAGTTGATCTACGTTGTTTCTAATTATAGTTTCTGCATGTAAATGCAAGTATACGTGTCTATTTGGAGTCCAAATCTTCTATCTCACTTTTCCTGCTCCACTCTATACTCAACTAATAAATATTTGTCACGTGTTCACCTAATTAATTAAATACTACTATTAATTAATAAATGTAGTATTAATAAATCAATAAATGATAGTATTTAATTAATTAGGTGAACACGTGACAAGTATTTATTGGTGGAGTATAGAGTGGAGCAGGAAAAGTGAGACAGAAATGATCATGTTATTAATTTAATACACGTAAATGAGTTTTTTGTTTTGTTTTTTTTATATTTTATATATACTGATTGTTTAGTTTAACACGCATAGATCTCTTTTTCTTAGTTAAATAATCACAAAAATTAGAATACCACTTTCAAACGAAAATATTAACAAATATAGAAATTAAGTGAAGCCAAGGAAAGAAAGGAATAAGAAAACCTTGGTAATGCTTCGAAAGCATTTTGCAGAGCAGAAGTTAGGACCAGGGACGGAGTTATTGTTGGGAGTAAAACAAAACTAATCTGTCATTCCATCAAAACTAAATGATATCCACCCACCTATTATGCATTGTGAGTTGAATTTTGTCTTTTTTGTGCTTATATAAATAGAGATTTTTTTTAATAGTTGATAGTTATGCTTTTCTGTTAGTGTCCTATATATCTTCTTTAAAAGTAAAAGTTTGTTTGTTTGAAACTTTGAAATTAATTGGGACTTGAGATATAATAAAGTTAATGAATTGTAATGTTGTGTTGCGTACATAGTGCGACAACTTTTTTATTTTTTATTTTTTCTGTTTGTGCCTTTATTTATTTATTCACTTGTTTTGTGATTTTGATTTGTCCTTTTATATGTGTGTATATATATGTGTGTGTGTGTATATATATATATATACACACTAAATGGAAAACTTATTTACAATTTCATAATGATTTTTTTTTTTTGGGTTATACTTTACCCCCCTAATACCAAGTTTTGGCTCTGTCCCTAGTTAGGACTATTAAAAAGTTGTACAAAAAGGAAAATGGAAGGAAAGGAAAACTTCTTTCTATATAAAATATAGAAGTAACCCTTCGAATACCCAAAATGATGCATTAGAAATATGAAGGGATCCCTTTCAAATTCTATAGTATTCATAAAAAACCAGGGGAGATGTATATCAACGAATTCCTAAACCCTTGTGTTAATATGTATTGTTAGTTGTGAAGGACTTAAATTTTGGCAAAACTAGAAGTTTTTGTTTTTGTTTTTGTTTTGGGGGGACACATGGATGGAAAAGAACTCTACAATGCTTATCTACTCTTCCTAGATAAATCTAGAAGTGATGTATCGATAATGGACACCTAAATGAATATTTATAGTGTGGTTGCCATATTTAGCATCAAATTTGAGAAAAAATTAGGGACGCATGGCTGAAAATTATACTTTAATTGAGGATTCTAATTCAATTTTCTCTAAGTTTTGGTTATTAATATATACTTGCATGTAACCCGTGCATACGCACGGAAATCTTGAACAATATTGATAAAGAACAAAAAATGGAACAATTTTATGAGTATTCATTTGAATTTTTTAAAATTTAAATTATTATTATTCAAGGGAAAAAATATAGATTATTGTTCTAAATGTTGTATAAGGAACTTGATGGCATGAAACACTATGGTTGATAAAAATCTCTTAAAAAAAATTGAAGTAATGAAATTGTTTGTTTATCAATTGGGATTTGAAACAAAAACAAAATTGAAATCCACATTTAAAAGTACCTCATTCCTAGTAATGCTAAAGTTTTGTATTATGTTTATGTATGCAGTGATGATAAAGTGGTCTTAAACTCTTACATATGAATTACTTTTAGTCATATATTAATGTTAATGTTTGTACAATTTGTTGTATCTATTAATTGTAAAAGAAAAAAAGTTATAGTGTTGCATCTAGTAATCGTAAAAGAAAAATGTTATAGTGGAATTATATTGAATCACATGAGAACTTGTTGCATCTATCAATTCTAATAGCAAAAATGTTGTGGTGGAATTATATTAGATAACATGATGTTAAATCACACATTTGCAAGTTATCTTACCACTCATTCTCAATCTCTTGTACACAATTGCAATGTTTGAATTCCCCCCTTTACTAAAGAAAATAATATGAATTAAGAGTTTTTTTTGTCTTATTCTATCTGACATGTGATCTTTATACACCTGTTTAGAATGTCATGGATATTTTTTCAAGCCTTGTTTATTGTTTCCCTCAATCTTAGCGTGTGGTAAATACTTATGCACCAGAGTTAAGAAATTTTTTGTTTATGAAACATGGTAAAAAAGTTAGACCATTATTGAAATTCAATGGATTTTCTCTAGAAAAGAATAGATGTAATGTTCTTATAAAAATTTATAGTTTATAGCATGTATCTAGAAATAAAAACCACTTGCTTTTGCAACTCTGAACACCCATAAACTTAAATACGTTGATATATACAACAAATAGCATTACAAAACAAAATCATTAACAAACCAAAACTAAAATTAGCTAATATAACTATTATATGGCTCAATTGAGGTGAATCATCACTATCTTTCTTACTTTTCAAAAACCAGAAAAAAAAAAAAAAAAAAAAAAAAAAAAAAAAAAAAAAAAAAAAAAAAAAAAAAAAACAAACAAACAAACAAACAAATATTACATATATGGGTTGTTTTTTTTATCTATTCCAACTTCTATTACATCCACGCACCAAAGTGTCAGACCACAAAAACTTTCATCGATACAGTAGATAAAGCTAATACAAATAAAGTTCTTAGCCAAAATAAGATTACCCATCAAGAATTCTCTTAATTTTTCAACTTCTCATTTATAAACATCCCAACCAAAGGTATAATGAATATATACACACACACAATCAAACTGAAATGAAAGAGAAGAATCAAGTCATTAGAGAATAATTTTCTCACTCACTTAATAAAGTTAGAAATGAAATGATATGAGGACAATCATAAAAAATCACAGACATGGACAACAACAAAAATAAAAATGAAAATAATTATATAAAGTTAAATGCTTGTTTTTAGAAAAACAATAAATGGATACACAAAATTAATTTAACCAAAATACCCAATACAAAACTAAAAAAAGTAACAACCCATAAACCCTAATCAAAACTAAATCCGTTGGAGAAGAATCAAAATTGAATGCCACAATTGCAAAAACAATCAAAATTTGAAATTTTCTTATTATAGTTGATGGATTCGCTGTGGTTGGAGAAGAATTAGAAGATGCAATTGGCCTCTTTCAATTCAAAGATGTTCCACCTATAGATGCCAAATTGTAGGCCCAAATCAATGAGACATTAATCAAACAATCAAACTGAGAAAAAAATTTTGTTCATGACTTTGATTGGATGACGGTCGAATGCAATAAAAATATTACATAATAAAATATCTTGATTGAAGAACAACTACCAGTTGTGTGAAGAAATCGACCGTGGAAAATTCTGATGGCTAGCTAATCACCAAAGTGCATTCATCTCTAGAGACATTTGAGTTTTCTTCAATAGAGGAGTAAATTTGGGTTGAATCTACCACTGCAATCGCTTGTTTATGAAAGCAAAGCCAAGAATTAATAGGGGGGGGGGGAGTTTAAGAGTTGAGAAGACGACCAAGTGTAGACTGCCTAAACGTCAAGGTCATTGAGTCATGAACATTGTATTGAGATTTAAAATATTATATTGAGATTGTAGGAGCAAATGTTATCTTATTTTGTTCACCATCCTTATCTGCTCTTCCAAGACAAATCCATAAATAATTTATTCATAATGGACACTTGGAAGGATAATTATGGTGTGATCCTCACATAAATTTAGATACATTGCACAAAATTGGAACACTAATTTGAAATTCTAATTTGAGTTTCTTTTAACTTCACCTATTATTATATATATAAATATATATACTAGTCGCTAACCCGTGCGATACACGAGAAAGCTATTGAGTATATAACATGTACCACAATAAATAATATTAGTCGCTAACCCGTGCTTGAGTATGAGATTTTAAAAAATATTATATTAAATTTTTATGTTTTTGTGTGTGTGATAGTCTGAGAGATTATCATTATGTGTAATTATCAAATATGATCAATCTTGTGCTATCTTTAACCTTCAATGAAATTCTATACCAAAATTTGTAATACTTATATGTTATTGTGACATTGCCATATGGAATTTATGACTAAACCATGACAATTATTGGCATATTTTTCGTAACTTACAACACCTTAGCCTTAGATTTTTTTAGCTTCAAGTCAAAGTGAATTTTTGTGACCTTAAAATTTGTTCTCATATAACTTTGCTGGATTAAAATTTTCAAAAATGCAAGAGATCTACATGGAAACTTTTTTTGAGGTCATCAAGTGGATGACATACATGTTTGGCATATGTCCTAGCAGCCAACCCACAAGGGAAAAGATGAAAGCTGCTTGAAAGCCCATTTTCACTACCTACAATGTATGAAGTAAAACACATTATATCAAGAACAAATGCCTACACCGTCAAGTTTTTTATTGTTGGCAAGTTACGTAAGCTACCAGTGGGTCTTGGACAAATTTAGTTCTGATACAAAATTTTACAATTTTGCAACAAGTAAAATTATTTAGTATCAAAATGTGGTGAACATTTGATATGCATTTTTAAATATGAACAAATTACATACTTCTTTGTAATAAGCTTAAGGAGGAAAAGAGAGAGAGAGATCAACACGTTTTCTCTCTTGCTATTTTGCTTGTGAAGGGACCAAGAACATTTTCTTCCTATAGAAAACATAGTGAAGGTGGTTGTCACAATTATGATTATAGTAGTTTTTAGTGAGTATGACCAATGCCAAATTTTAGTTGGTTCATTAGTCCAATTGTGGGTCACATATTTTTTTAGAGATTCACATAAGGATAATTTCCAGTATCATTTGTAGATTTTTCATTAGTCACACTTTTGCATTTGTGAATAATAATAATAATACCTTCAAAACTAATTGAACTTATAACTTTTACTTTGCTCCAGGTTTTTTCCCCAACTTAGCACCCAAACAAATTCTCAACTAATATATAATACAACATGCAAATTCTATAAAAACCCTATATGACATCCAATATAGTCACTTGTAATAAGCACTCTGAGAGTCTGAAGAGCAAATATGCAACAAAAGACCATTAAATTACATAACTCATCCTCATTAGGAATGTACCTACTTTTCTTTATACACAATAAATGCAAATATAAGTTCTGTAATAAATTAAAACAAACAAAAAGATCAATAACTAAAAAATAAATTGACCTTATTAGAAGGAATCTGCTGCTCCTTTTCTGCAATAACATACAAAGCCTAAGGGGCTTGAGAGGGCTGCTGATGAAATGACTTCATGTTTCAAATTGTAGAAATATTTGTAGTTTCCATAAGGTTTTTATTTTTTGCCCCATGTAAAACATATGATCGTGAAAACTCTCCTATCAGTTTCGTTAATTAACTCTTTAAACTATAAAACTTATACAACAAATGCAATAAAGATGCACAGGTTGCTTATGATATTGAGACGGTCTGACGGTAACATATGTATCCATAATGTCTTAAGGTCACATAACCTAAAATAACATAGTTAATTAAACCTAAAATTTGTTGTATCAATATAATAACAAAAATTTTGTTGAATCTTTTCATGCCAGGAGCAAATTACAGCAAGAAAAAGGGGAAAAAAAAAAACAAAAAAACAAAAAAAATTGGTGACTTCATGTGATATGCAGTTGGATTTGTATTTGATGAACTCAACCACCAGTGCTTTTGCAGTTCTCAAGAATGTGTTCAAAGCAAATTGGTTTTCTCTTTTCCGTGTAGTTTTCATAGATTTAGTCTGGTGTTCAAAACTTGCGTGAACAGGCAAGAAAGATTCTACAACATTAACAATTGCTCTGTTGAGAAGAATCTTAAGTAAGCAAGGAGTTTAATCTGGCAAAAGAGAGAAGGGGAGACCTTTAGTTTTGGATAGGGAGAGAGCGGCTGGCTATTCTCTTGATGAAATTTTGGGTTTGGGTTTTCAAAACTATTTAGCTAACAAATTAAATAATTTAAAATGAGGTGTAAAATTGTGGAAGCAACAAAGCTTATATGTTAATATATTATGAAGTCAACAAAAAAAGTCAAAGGCTTCAGTTTTGTAGTATATATAGATTATATGATACATGAGGAAGAAATATAATTCATTGAACAAACATCCAAGAAAAAAAAATCTATAATTAAATAGACAATCAAATTATTTCAGTAATACAAAACTATTCACTTACTGAAAACCAATTTGAAAACCTTTTTCAAAAACCAAGCCGCCTTCTTTTATTAAGAATTTCAATAACCAACAACCATTATCACCCTCAAAGTGTTGTTTTCCTCTTAATTACAATTTCATAAATTGGGAGGCATGACTCTGGACAACTTAAATATCGAGAATCATTCAAGAGAGAACAACGTTGTTAGGAATAGTAGTTGTTTATCAACAATGGCTTGAAAGCTAAGAGAGAAAGGAATAGAAGTTTAGTGCTATTTTTGTTATGAGAGTTCATTACAATAAAGAGATACAAAATAGTACATTAAAGTCTTCATCATCGTCCGCAATTTAGAACATGCAAATCATGAGTGAACCTTATTGTGAAGGTCAGCATCAACAACTTGAAAGTATATTTTTTAAAAATAAAAATAAAAAAATAAAAATAAAAAAGAAAAAAAAGAAAAGACCTTTTGAACAATAATTTGACTCTAGTAGAATAACCTACTAATAATTTAACAAAATTGATTCCTAGAAGACATCATGGTTTTACTACAAAAGAGACCAAAATATTGATTATAAAGCACTAACATTTGATCTATGTTTGCCAAGGTCTTAAAGGAGACATAAAATTCAATTGACAACAATTAATAAATTAAAATTGAAACTGAAACTAAATAAAAGTTAAAACGATTTACAAATATCTAATGCGTCAAGTTAGTCGATACTGTACCGGTACCGGCCGGTATGTACTGTACCGGCACGTATACCGGTATCAAAACGCTAATGTTTCATACCGGTTTAAATACCGGCCATACTGGCCATACCGGCTGGTATAGAAAAAAGTTTTATTTATTTATTTAAAGTTTTGTAATTTTTGAATTTTTGTAAGGGCAAAATGGTAACTTACTTGCATTAACTTATTAGTATTATTTGTTTTTTTAGTATGTAATGAACAATTAAGCTTTCTATTTTTTATATTATGTTTTTTCTTTTTCTTTTAATTGATGCTAAAGTTTAAAATCATGAATAATTTGTTTTAAATTAAGGTAATGTTTTATGATAAATTTTTATATTTATTATAATATATGTGTATGTGTACATACATACATACATACATACATATATATATATATATATATAAAATAACGGTAAACCTGAAATGGTACATTGGTATCGAAATATATCGTTCCACCGGTCAAATCGGTACAGCCTCCGGTACGAGATTAACTCCCTTAATGCATGTTGTGCTAGCCTTGACATTGGCATTATTATTTTATTTTTTTTCAAACAAAGGGCAATGCGCCCAATAATTGAATTATCAAAAACCACTCTATCTCATTTAATTATTCAAATTCAAAATCAAAATCAAGCCAATTGAAATGCCAAAAGCCTAAATCATATTTATCTGGCAAGTAAAAAAACAAAACAAAACAAAACAGGAAACTTTACTGGTAAAGCTTTTGGAGAAAGACCAATCTGATCACAGTAAACATGTTCTTGACATCAAAAAGGCAGTAGTAGGACGCTATACAATGGGAGGAAGTAGACCTAATGGTGAACTACAATCTGAAAAGCAAAGAGGAAAGCTTTTTGTGAGAAGTCGGCTTGGACCTAAGAAGTTCTTCATCATTGTAGAGAGAAGGATTTGGTATATTAGAGAAAAGAAAGAGAGGGGAGAAGCAGCTTCGGGTGGAGACTGTAGAAATATTAGGGGTTGAAAGGTTGAGAAAAGAATAAAGAAATTGTTATTCAAATAAGAGAGGTTTTTATCAAAAACTAGTTTTGTTGCACGTGCAAAACACCATCTAAATTCAAATAAATATTTTCTGATATGATTTAGAATAGTTAGAACTAAGTTATTATTGGAATAGTAATTAAATTTTTTTTTTTTTTTTGATAAGTTAAAGGTGCCCTTTCTTAAAGGGAGAAGTAGCCCTTGAGCTATAGTGGTCATTGGCTTAAACTATTATGGAGTATTTTGAAAGAATAAATAATGCCCACAAAATGATAAAGAAAAACCAAGTTAGAAATTATATTAGGCAGCATAAACAAGTCTACCTCATTTGCTAATAGAGAATGCAAGATCAATTCATGCCAATAATCCTACTATCTGTAAACACATCTTCTTTACCTTTATATGTTATCAAAATGGAAACTTTTTAAGTTAACCGATTCTTGATCTTCTTGAATAAAGTCCATACTATATGTTAAGACTTAAAAAAGAGTAAAAGCAGAATAAATTTCTCTTATGGTCTGAAGGAATTAGAAATAAAATATGAGTTATGCTAACGAGTAACTTTAAGGCACTGATTAATAATCCAATTTAGAAAATTTTTAATATTACTTTTATGAGAAATAAAAAAAAATTGCTAAAATATTAATTGTTTTTTTCATTTCCCCATAAAAACTTTCTTTAAATAGATTATTAACTAATGCCTCCATAGCATTTCCCATAAAATATTACCAATGATGATCATGTAAACAATGAATGTCCCAACTTTATTAACCAAGATACAAATCTGAAGCAGCAACCTCCCAGCACGGCCAATAGCATCCCCCATGACTTCCCCATGAGAGTGAGAGTTTCCCACCCTACTGAATCTCAACAGCATTTCCAACGAACCCTCTGTATCATACCCTTTCCAAGCCCAAGACCCAGCACCAGTGCCGGCTCAAGGCCTAGGCAACTTAGGCCTAGGCCTAAGGCCCCACAACAAAAAAAAAATTTCCCTACTAAAAAAAGGCCCCATCTTCCTTAGTAAAAAACTCAAAATTTTATAAAAATATAACATTTTTTAAATAATTGGTAATTTTTTTTAAGAGTGATGCTAAAAATACCACAAATTTTATTATAGATTTAATTGACATATCATCAATCACATAAAAAAGTAATTCAAATACAAATAAATTAAGTTGTTGAAATTCATCAATTACAGTCATAATCACATTTATTGTGAATATTTTGTAGTATTTTTAGTTTTTTTTCTTTTTCATTTCTAACATGGCTTTTAAAATAGGAGACCAATAAAAATTTAACCCAATCGAAACCCTAAGATGTTTCAAATAAAATGCTGCAAATGTGATAAATCACCAATGATGACTAATTTCCTACTAAACCACACACCAAATAATATCTATCTATCTCTTTCTCTTAAAAAGAATATATAAAATTAAAATTTAGATTACAACTGTACTTAACTATGCATAGTCATATATCCAAGTTAAAGTAAGTTCCTTTTGATTCAACTATAATATTCAATCTTCTATTTGAAATTAACCTTAGTTGAGCTAGTATTATTCATCAATTTCTACATTTACATCAAATTAATTTTAATTTAATTAGTATTATATAATTTTATTTAATTAATATTTATATATAAAAAGGCCCCATATAAAAATTTTTGCCTTAGGCCCCAAATTTTGTTGGGCCGGCCCTGGTCACATATCTGTTAATTCATGTGTCGTAGTAAACATCTCTTGAGCAAATACCCTGGACATGGCAGATGTGTCTGATTCATGTGAGTTTAGATCCCATTATCAAAATACAGGCATGTGGTTGTTGAACCAAGTATTTATTGTTGCTGTTTCTGTCATTTTAGCATAATAGTGCAATAAATTGAACATTCAGCTCCTTTTTACTTTCTTCCTTCTTATTTATTTTCTTTATCTGTAGCCATTCCTCAACTTATTCCCTTTCTGATATCTACTTCAATATGAACTAATGAGTTGGCTGGTACAGGATATTAAATTGAATGCAAAACAAAGCATGGTAGTGAAAGGCAAGCTGAGCTCTAAACTAAGTTGTCTCTAGATCTAAACTAAGTCGTCTCTAAGGCTCAAAGGCGACTGCCTTAAGCCATGAAAAAGGACTGGAATGTTTTTTCTTTTAAAAAAATTATTTTATTATATATATAGAAGCTCTTTATATTATTTACACGCATGTCAAATTTTGTGCTTGTTGGATGTTATTTACTATTTGATCCATAAATTTATTTTTTATGCATAAATTTTAAGATTACAAACACTAATTTGTATATTTGATTGATACACATAGTTATTAATTTTTGATCTTCTAGAAATGTTACGAATATGGAGGACTTAAGAAGAAAATGTAGTCCAATAGTGAATTTGTCAAAAATTTTAATCCAATAAAAAGATATTGAGTAGAGTTATAGTCTCATGTTACAACCAAGTCTGTGGCTAAACTTTGTCATTTATTTAATCATGTTACAAAACCTATTATAGGATTAATTAATTTACAAAAACTTGTTGTAAAGCCTATTGTTAGATTAATTAATACATTAAAGCTTGTTTGTTGTAAAATCTATTGTTAGAATAATTAATAGAGCCTAAACCATGTTAAGCCTTGAAAATTCAATATGGGTATGAAACACCCTTGAATGTTTAGACCCCAAATTACAAAAATACCAATTCAAGCTTTATATCAAACAGTTAATGTGCGGAATATGATATCAAGCTTATAACAGAATTGATAACCAATCTAAGCCAAATATAAACACATCCACAGCAGTAAATATAAGGCAAAGATAAAGGAAAGAAAGATGCAAACACACGGACAACACATGATGTGTTATCAAAGAGGAAATCGAAGTCCTCGGCGTAAAACCTCTCCGCTGTCCTCCAAGCGGTGATATAATTCACTAAAAAATATAGTTGGGATACATAAACAGTAGAAGACCCTCTAAGCCTAATTTACCCAAGTACCTAAGCCCTCCAAGCTTCTTACTCCAACGAGGTTACGCCGAACTTATTTCTTCTTTAGCTTCCCGGATTCCGCTACTTGACCATAGTATCAACCAATGTATATTGGTTCCTTCCAAACTGCTTCCCTCAGCACCAAATAAACCTTCTCACAGACATGGGTGTGGTGAGATAAGGATTTGGTAAAAGACCTCTTAAGGGTATGACAATGGAGAGGAAGAAAGTAGAGGAATTTGTAGAGTTTCTTAGATAAAGATTGGGGATGAGGCAATCTTGTTTTTCTCTAGGGTTTTTTCTCACAAAATTCTCTCTGGAAGCTCTCTTAATTTAGTGGGTATAATGGTCTATATATAGTGAGGTGTGATGAGAATACGAAGAGACAGTTTTTGCCAAACAGGGTAAATTGGCGGCTTGGTCTCACGGCTTGTCCAAGTCGCAACGTAACGGCCTGGCTAGCCTGGGACTTTTGTCTTGTAGTACGACAGCTTGCGCGACCCTTCAGCTTCCCTGCGTGCATCTCACGTGCCTGAAGTTGGCGACTTGCAGCCGCGGGCCACCCGCGAATACTAGCCGCGAAACTCTGTCTTCTTGTACGTACTTGAGCTTTTCTTCACATCTCCTCACACACTACCTTTACAATAATCCCACCTAAATACAGGGTTATTAAGTGCTTAAATTACAAGCAAATTGGCACGAAATAAAGCCAACAAGATGGTTGATAAATTTCAACCTTACAATCTCCCCCTTTGGCTATTCCGTGACAAAACCCTAAAACAAACTCTAGACTTAACGCGTGAGTTGGGAACAGTTGGAAAACTCACTCACACCTAACTCTAGAATCTGCAAAGCTTTAAAACCATAAGAACAAGTAACTCCTGAAACACAACAACACAGTAAGTTCATTGTATACAGAAACTTGTAATGCATATGGAGCAAGCATAATGCAATCATGCACAATGGAATAAAACAATAAACCATGGCAAGACCAAAACATGTAATCACTATAGCCAAGTGATCGCAATGCTCATTCACACTTGGAATGAACATCCGGACATTCAAGATAATAAACACAAGGTAAATCGCTTGAATGACCAACACTCAACCAATACACAGTACATAGAGTATGTGCATCTAGGAAAAATCTTACAAGGGCACAAGAGTGACAGTACTTAGAAGAAAATGCAAGACATTTAGTTGGAAGTACTGATTTAACAAAGCACAAAGGCTGCATAAAGCATGAAGCATGGCACAAACCACAAAGGCTTACAAATTGTGCATAAGAACAAACCCTTAAAGTTTACATAAGCAACATGGGTACAAACCACAACATAAAGACCTGAAGCTGAATAAAATCATACTATATATATGCTGAAATAAACAACTACCACCTGCTGAAATGCCAAAAAAAAACTATCCAAGAGTTATAGGTTTAAACCAAACCAAAATAAAACCACTGAGTATCAAACCTATACTAACAGCAGTTAATCAACACAATATCAAGTTATAACAAAACATCATAAAATATGAGGGCTCCCCCTCAAAACAAGCACTCCCCCTCAAGAACTGCCCCCAAAAATTCTCCCATTTTTTTACCGAAATGGCCAAAGGGTCACTGCTCCTAGTTGGTGGAGAGGCTGTCAATCTTAGCTGAAAGCACATCAATCTGATCCTGCATTACTATCATCCTTTCAGTCTGCTGATTTTGAACTTCTCTGAGTCCATGAAGTCTTTCCATGATGATTTGGAATGCATCGGGAGGAGGTGCTGCTGATGAAGTTGAGGCTCTACTCCTCTTTCTTTTGTTCCTGGGTGTGACTAATTGTTCTGCATCTTCTGCTTCAGTCTCCATTGGATCCCCTTGCTCTTCACCACCTGGAAGACGACTCTATATCCTTGTGATGGTGAACTTGTTTATTGCTGATAGTGGAGTCAGAGGACTGATATCTTGAGGAATTCAAACACCCTTTACTCTGAAAATCCTCATAAGGAGACTAGGAAAGACCAACTTGGGCCTGGCAGCAGTTTTAGCTCCGTCCATGATGGTGTCATAAATGTGTGAGCTGATGTCAATGATCACTTTCTCCTTAAGCTCCATAAGAAATACAGCTCTGGAATTAGTAAGGGAGGTCATCTTTCTTATGGGATACAAATTGAACATCATGATGGTGGTCAAATATCTCATGTCTGCAGGAAAGGCATTAGTGTTAAGACATTTCCCTTCCTTCATACCACCAATCCGAGCCTGGACCATATCTAGGGACATCATCCTGTCTTTGAAGTTGATTAATTCATACTCCTCTAAACCCTCAAGACCAAGGACGTCATCAATGTCATGTGCATCTAAGGTGAACTCATGTCCTCTGACCCAGCATTTCATCTCTTCATCCTTTATGATTACATTTGCATAGAATTCCCTTATCAAGGGATCATAGACTGCAGGTAGATCACTCAACAACTTCTCCCATCCTCTTCCCTCAAAGCACCCTGGAATGAAAGTGTCCTTTAAATCATGTAAGTCCACAAATCTCTCTTGGATAATGGTACCCTTCATGAAGAAATCTCTGTATCTCTCAAAGTGTTTGACAGACCTAAATAGATTAGGGTCCATCTTCATTCTTTTGTCAGCTTTCTTAGCAGTTGTCTTCTTTTTTAGAGGAAGTGCAGTCATCTGTAAACAAGTAGAAAGGGCCACAAACAAGACATAGCACAGAATGGGGAAATGCACACACATTAGTAACAAGTTAGTTACATAATGATAAACAGTGTGACCCGACACAGACATACAGTTGATAACCAAACATTGGATAAAACAAGTTAACCAAGTTTAAATTGAAATATGCAGACAAATTCAGATAAATATGATTAAAAACAGTGAGTCATGACCCATTTGGTATGAACAGTGCAGAAACAAATATGTAGCAACACCTACAAGATAAGGTGACTTACGAGTAAAAAAAATGGTAGCCATAATCACCAAAATCACAACCAAGTAGATAAATTTAGACCCACAGTAAAAATTGTAGAAAAACCCCACATTCATATGCCCAAAAACAAACAGACAAAAACCAATGCCTGATTTAAGCAAAGAATCCTAAATAGTCATAGCAACAAGAGCAAATAGCAACACACACCCAAGCTCAACAAAATGTGCAAACCCATGTTCGAGCTCCTCAAAAACTCAAACCAACAACACAATGCTCAGATTCAAGAGAACAATAATGAAATCATGATGAATGAAGTGAAAACAAGAAAGCCTATACCTTTTTCTTGATGTTTGATGAAGACATGATGCAAAATTTGAGAGATTTTTTGAAGAAACTCGGAGTGTTGAGAAAGAGATTTTGAGAAGAAGATGAACAGACACTAAACTTCGAGGGAAAAACTGAAAAGCAGTTTTAAAAATAGTCTTTAAAACGCAAAACACGCGTTTTTCGCGACTGGATCAAGTCGCTAGGTTAAGCCGCAAAACACTGTGAAAGAAGTAACTTGAGAAATTTCTCTAAATGTTTTTCACGACTGGAAGGTCTAACCGCGAGATAGTCGTGATATGAGCCGCGAAGATCCCTAAGTACCCCTCGCGACTGGACCTTCCACCCACGAACAAGTCGCCACACTGAGCCGCGAAAATCAAGAAACTCAAAATTTTGGAAAAATTTCTAAGTCTTTTTCGCGACTGGGATGCTGACCCGCCAGTGACCCGAAAAATCTTTGAGAGAGGTTCGCGACTGGAGCATGCAATTGGACTTACCCGCGCCTTAGTCGCCAGAACAGGGCAACACTGTTTTTGAAATTTTTGACATTTTTGCAAAAACAAAGCACTTTCCAAAAACAAACTAAAACACTCAAAAATCTTTTTGTGCTTGATCAACAAAGATTGAGCATGTGAAAACACATTTAATCAAGTACAATCACACAAATGAATATGACATTCATTGAACATAGACTTGTGTGTTGTGTGTGGATATCAAAAATGAGATAGTCCTTAGTCCAATGTGAAGCTTCAATGATCAATTCAATCAAGGCATACACAACTAGCACTAGATTATGTGACCTATCTCAATTATAGAAACATGCATATATGACCTCCCACA